>NC_056739.1:1313172441-1313234941 GCF_019279795.1 Protopterus annectens
CACAGCATTTTGAAAATGTTAACTTGTAAAATATATCGTGCATGTCCTAAGTACTGCTTAGATGTGATGCTCTTTTGATTCAGACAATTAAATCTATCCTCCATGATTGAGAAAATATAATTTATTGATCTGAATTTCTTAAGCAGGGTAGAGCACTGGTTAGCATGGATTTTTTTCAGGTTCAGCTTAGGATCACAGGACAGTTTATATTACATAGACATTATCATCTTCCGTGGCGATGTGTTGAGACATTATTTTACTGTTGAAATTTGTATTTTCTGTGGTGCTGGTTTGGAACTAATTTTACATCTTTTCCATGGAAGATGCTGTCTGAAGAATGAGATAAACTTTGCAAATTGATTTTCTTAAGGCTCCACATAACCTGACTGTAATGCATGTCTGATATTTGATAAGGGACTAGAAATCAGGGCTTGCAGTCACATGGTTGGTTCATTCCAGCATGAGTCATACTTGTTTGAGTATGATAGTTCAGATTAGCAGTAGCTATATTTGGCTATTTGACTCACTCAGGAATGAGATCATGGTATTGACAGGACACAGAGTTGTGGCTGGTCTGAGAAAGAGTTAGACTGTTTCTTCATTGCCTATCAATTTTCACTCTTTCTTTGAGGTCTAACAGTCTGAGACTGAAAGTAATTAACTCAGAGGGATTGTGAGGGTAAAGTCTCTAACATGGAGAATTATTTATTGTAAGTATCAGTTGCTTGAAAACTGATAAACTCAGGTACATGAATTAGAACAATGGGTGTGCTTCAGCCATCATTTATGAGTTAATGTGATAGCAAAAGTGTGATATGATCTTTGGTGAGCTGAGGAGACACAGAGGGTCCTAAAGAGTGACTTAGGCCATAGGGAATAAACTGTCAACTCATTTCACATTGATCCCCATCTAGAGAAATGCATGCATTTCTTATCAAATGAATACAGGTAGTTTGGCAAAGGACAGAAATATAATGCAGTATAAAACCCTTGAGGGAAGGGCTATGGCATAATCTGTAATTTTTGTGCATTTCTTAGAGATCCATATCCCTGAAGTTGTTTCTATTTTTCAAGAATAGATTATGAAAACAGTAAGTGATATAATGATGACATAATGTGGACACTTTCAAGGAAAAAAGCTTACTTTATTTATTTATTTATTTATTTATTTATTTATGTATTTATTTTTTGGACACATGTGAACTCCCTTCTAAATGATGTGGTAAAAGACGAATCTAAGTAAATAATACATTTAACAGGCAAAAAAAGGAAAAGTGGAATGAAATGTAGTTTGCATTTAAGAAGAATCTGTGTTTTGTCAAGTAGCTAGGAATTTTCTAGAGTAGCTGTTATAAGCATGTTTTAGTCTGTATTCACCAGTCTCTCTCTTAACATTTCTGAAAACTGCTATCACCTAAGATACAAACTAGTGCTAGGCTAAGTTTGACCCCAAAGATAGCATGCTGTTGGGACTCTTATAGTCCCGCTTTAATTTTTTATTAATGTTTACTTTCTTCATAGAATAATGTTGAGAGCATAAATAGTTCAGTTTAAAGTAAAACAGCCTAACCATAGCTAGTTTCACAAGAAAAAAATTCTGAACTATTATTTGAATATCTGTCAAGGCCTGTAATGCTAGAAGAACATTGTGACATAATACTGAATGAACAAGCAAGCAGACATTGCAAAGAAAGGTTACAGGTAATGAATAGCTTAAACCAGTAAGAGGCAGCTTCCTGATGCAGGAATTCATTTTTTGTTTGTTTGTTTCAGCTGACAACAGCAAGAAGTACAGCTGCAGTTAATTTATCTGGTTGTCACATAACTTGTGATTTAAGTAAGGTAATCTATATTAGAAGAATAGCAAACTGGTTTATGTTGTCCTATACCATTGTATATTGTATAAGTTAATAGTTAAACAGTGCTGTACTATGTTGCAAAAAAGAGTAGTAGTAGTGTAGTACTCAAAAGAAAAAAAGCAGATAGTAACATTCTGCCAGTCAATGTTATCATTTTAAGTATGTAATAGAAATTGTTGTCTCAGTTCTTGTAATATAACATTTTATCATATAGCATCTTATAAATTGTCTGACAATTCCTGTAATAACTCTGCTGACCTTATGTTTTAGTTTATATGCAGATGAGACAATAGATGCATAATATATTGTACTCCAAATGGCTGTGCATAATATTGAATCTGAAACCTAACATATATATTTGTATATGTGGTAAAGCACATATTCAGTTATTTATCAGATGCACACCTGCAATACAGAGTAATTCCTTTGCATGTGTGAGATGTTAGATGGATAGCTTGAATTCTGCTGCAGTTGAAGGAGGCATGCAGTCATTTATACAGCTAGATAAGAATGTGGAGTGCACATATTGTTGACATAGATAAGGTAAATAGCTATTAACTTTTGATATGGTGCATTGTCAAGAGAACTATGAAATGTGGCATTTTAGTTTCTAAGAATTCACGTTTTAAAACTTTTAGTTTCAGTTCTACTACACTAGCATTTTTATATGTGATACACAGTTGACTTCTTTAGTATTGTACACTGCTATAAAATAATGAATGTTCTTTCCATAAGCAGATTTGAGCTTTTGATGTAATGTCTGGGGCAGCATCCTGTTACACTATACTTCACTTTGTGAATGTAGATGCAATATAATATATTCATGAAAACAGTTTTATGAACAAAAAAAAAATAAATTTTAATGCATATTGGACAGTGTGACAGTTCATTTGCCTGGAAATTGAGGTGTGCCTTTGCTTGTAAGTATGCTATGTAGCATGTTATGTTTAGTGAGGATTTTATGATGTCATATGGATATGTCATTTATGCACTTATGTGTCATTATTACAAACCTGACAGAATATTATGACAGTTGTATAATTTGTTACCAGATTCTGTTTAGAGATTTAGTGTTCAGATATAATAGTGTTTTCAATATTGTGATGACGGCCACACTCAATTTTGTTTGTTAAAATTATACTGCTAGTGTTATTTTCATTTTGTCCAGCTTCATTTTGGGATTAGGTACAAATGGGTTACCCTTTGATGAAATGCAGTACCAAAAGAATGTGTTTTAAGCAACAGTTCCCCTTGTAACAGGCCAGGGTAAATAATAATACTACTAAAATTTCTCTACTATTCTAAGAACTAACAGTGTTCCTTAACCCCACTCCCCTCCCTTCCCTTAACTTGTTCAATTTCAGAAAATATCTGCCTGACAAACAGTCACTATCCCAAATTCATTTTTCTTCCTTCAGTAATTCTTATCCCATCTTTCTCCATCCTCTATATCTCCTATTTCTCCCTCTTTTTCAAGTCTGAACAGAAACTGTATATATAATAACAGCCTACTTGTCACGCGCTCTTATACTTCAAACTTTAAGCATAATCTCTTTACTCCTTTAGCAGTAGTCAACGTGGAGATAAATTGTACTCAATAGCATTATCTTTAAATATATGCTGTGTAGCTGTAGTCCTGTAAAATTATATAAGCTGTGTAAATTCTATTTGTCATCTTCCAGCCTAACTATGTTACACGCATCAAGTCGTCATCCAGAACATACTTTGACATCTATCCCTTATGGAGAAATGTTGAGAATAAATAGGCTATGCAGTGATAGACAACAATCATAAAGGGAAGCTAAGAAAACAATAACCATGTTCCTGAATAGGGTATATGAAGAGAGATTAATTATGGACAGCTATGACAGAATATATGGAGACAGAGAGAAAGATAGAGACAAAAGACAAGGTAATATATATGAGAGAGTAGAAAAGGATTTTGCCCCAGATAAATCCTGTTTTATGTTTTGAAATATACATTATTTTCTACCAAGCTGCAGAAATTAAGAGATTATTGGAATACAGTGAAGAGGGAAGTTTTTTTCTCTTGGAGAGATGAGGTTAAAATGTTCCTGTCGAGAGGGATGTAATTTGAATGTTTTCTTGGTCCATGGTACCTGTAGAAGACCTGTGGAGAATATAGAAAGGGAATTGGCTCATATTGGCACTATTCCGTGTGGAAATCGTACAATATGCCAGCATGTAGTAGCAACTTTCGGTAGAAGTGTTGGCATAATCTATGCCATTAAGTGTCCCTGCGGAAGTTTTTATATAGGAGAAAGCAAGAGATGTTTAGGGGAAAGAATAAAGGAACATGTCAGGGACATTAAAAATAATAAGGTTATAAGCCCCATAGCCGAACATTTCAACAGGATGCACCAGGGAGATTTTAGTAGTCTACAAGTGTCAGTTTTGGAACAAATTAAGTCAGAATTTTTAAGTGAGGATATGGTTAAATACTTATTAAGAAAGAAGGAAACAATTTTTATATTGAAATATAATACATTACAACCGAAAGGATTGAATAAAGAATGTAACTGTTAAAGTTTTATTTGAATGTGTGGATTTTTAAACTACTTGAATTTTTATCAGTTAATTGAATGTATTATTGAATTAGTGCTTGATTAATTAACTCATTAACAGTTATATTTTTTATATAAAAGGAGCTCATTTTTAGATGTAATTTACTCGGTAAAGGCTGTGTTCTAGCCGAGGCACTAAAAGAGATTGTTTTGCTGCTGCAATTCATCTGCTGTGTGAATAAAAGAAATTGTGCTGGAGGTTTTGGTTCCTGGTCTTTAATGGTATTTCTCTTCATTTTCTGAAAGTGGTTTTAATAAACATATTCAATTATTATTTATCAGATGCACACCTGAAATACAGAGCAATTCCTTTGCATGTGTGAGATGTTAGATGGATAGCTTGAATTCTGCTGTAATTGAAGGAGACATGCAGGCATTTATACAGCTAGATAAGAAAGCGGAGTGCACATATTGTTGACATAGTTAAATAACTATTAACCATTTTGGTCTATATCAGAACATCGAAGTTTTAAAACTTCGAATGTTCTAATATCGACCCGTTTTGAGCTAAGCTGCAGAACACCAAATTCTTTCCTAGGGAAAGATTTTGGTTGACCGGTTCTGTGGCTTCACTATTTTCAGTGCTGTGGTGGAAATTTATGGGTCGGGTTCAGGTAAGTTTGCGATTGTGTGGTTGTTAGGTTTAGGGCGCGGGTTAGGTGAGTTAGGGTTAGGGCACGGGTTAGGTGAGTTAGGATTAGGGCGCGAGTTAGGTGAATTAGGGTTAGTGGCGGATTAAGTCAGTTAGGGTTAGGGCGCGGGTTAGGTGAATGTGCGATAGTGATGGACCTTAGGGTTAGGGTTTGGGTTAAGGTAAGTGGATAGATAGTAGTTTATGTATAGTTTAGTGTAGGGTTAGTTGTAGGATTATAAGTGTATGTGTGTGGATTGATGTTTTTTAGGTGTGTTTGTGTTGTTTGTATGTGTTTCGGAATAGCAAATTGTTTCCTTGTTCTGAATGTTCAATATTATGTGGTTTAGATATTTTAGGTTCGGTGAAATAGCATTCACTATTTTCATCTTTCGATAACGTGATATAAATGCAACCTTTTGATATGGTGCATTGTCAGAGAAGTATGAAATGTGACATTTTAGTTTCTAAGAATTCACATTTTAAAATAGTTTCAATTCTACTACAGTAACGTTTTTATATGTGATACACAGTTCACTTCTTTAGTATTGCACACATATAAAATAATGAATGTTCTTTCCATAAGCAGATTTGAGCTTTTGATGTAATGTCTGGGGCAGCATCCTGTTACACTATACTTCACTTTGTCAATGTAGATGCAATATAATATATTCATGAAAACAGTTTCATGAACAAAAAAAAATCAATTTAAATTCATATTGCACTGTGTGACAATTCATTTGCCTGGAAATTGAGGTGTGCCTTTGCTTGTAAGTATGCTATGTAGCATGTTATGGTTAGTGAGGATTTTATGATGTCATATAGATATGTAATTTCTGCACTTATGTGTCATTATTACAAACCTGACAGAATATTATGACAGTTGTATAATTTGTTACCAGATTCTGTTTAGAGATTTAGTGTTCGGATATAATAGTGTTTTCAATATTGTGATGACGGCCACACTCAATTTTGTTTGTTAAAATTATACTGCTAGTGTTATTTTCATTTTGTCCAGCTTCATTTTGGGATTAGGTACAAATGGGTTACCCTTTGATGAAATGCAGTACCAAAAGAATGTGTTTTAAGCAACAGTTCCCCTTGTAACAGGCCAGGGTAAATAATAATACTACTAAAATTTCTCTACTACTCTAAGAACTAACAGTGTTCCTTAACCCCACTCCCCTCCCTTCCCTTAACTTGTTCAATTTCAGAAAATACCTGTCTGACAAACAGTCACTATCCCAAATTCATTTTTCTTCCCTCAATAATTCTTATCCCATCTTTCTCCATCCTCTCTACCTCCTATTTCTCCCTCTTTTGCAAGTCTGAACAGAAACTGTATATATAATGAGTCTATATTAGATCACCGAATGCTTAAAAAAGCGAACTGTGATTGATCGACCTTATGTACGCGGAAGCTTAAAATATGGAAGCAACAAAAACCCAAATTTTTCCCTAGGGAAAGAATTCGGTTGCCTGCTTCTGTTGCTTCGGTATTTTCAGTGCAGTGGTGGAAAGTTACGGGTCGGGTTCAGGTAAGTGTGCGATTGTGTGGCTGTGAGTGTTAGGGCGGGTTAGGTGAGTTAGGGTTAGGGCGCGGGTTAGGTATGTGTGCGATTGTGTGCATGTGAGGGTTAGGGCGGGTTAGGTGAGTTAGGGTTAGGGAGCGGGTGAGGTGAGTGTGCGATAGTAATGGACCTTAGGGTTAGGGTTTGGGTTAAGGTAAGTGGATAGTTAGTGGTGTGTGTATAGTTTAGTGTAGGGTTAGGTGTCAGATTTTAGGTGTATGTGTGTGGATTGCTGTTTGTTTGGTGTGCTTGTGTTGTGTGTATGTGTTTTGGAACAGTGTTCTGACTGTTCGAGATTGTAAGCTTTCGCTTACATAGGGTCGATTAATCACAGTTAGCTTTAAGCATTCGGTGATCTAATATAGACTCTATATAATAACAACCTACTTGTCACTTGCTCTTATACTTCAAACTTTAAGCACAATCTCTTTACTCCTTTATCAGTAGTCAGCGTGGAGAAAAATTACACTCAATAGCATTATCTTTAAATATATGCTGTGTAGCTGTAGTCTTGTAAAATTATATAAGCTGTGTAAATTCTATTTATATTATTTTCCATGTATTATACAAAATCATCACTATGGTATATGTTTATCCAATGTTTATTATGTGGAGCTTTTCTCCCTGAGCCTCCACTAAAAATGGGTTTCCGTGCATTTGGACTTTCCCAGTAAACAAATGTAAAATAAATAAATGAATAAAAAGTATTATGAAACAGATCACTTATGTGCTGGCTGCATCAGTCAGTAATTGGACACACTCTGATTACCAGTAGTGTAGTTCTAGAGAGTGTGTTATTCCTTTGGTGTAAGTGTAGGGTGACATTAAGTGAACACAAAATTTCATGAATGCAAGGAATGCACTAAGAAACATTTCAAGCCAGCTAGGGTGTGGGATCACTTTTCATAGTGCAGACAGAGAATTACGAAATGGCAAAGTGAGATTCATTTAATCACAAACACATAAGATTCTTGGCAAGATATGTCTTAATATCTGTTGTGTTCATAATGACTAGGCGAGATATTTTTTTCATTGACAAGGGAACATCACATGGAAGTATGAACAAATTCAAAGTATTAGTTATTTAGATCAGTGGAAATGCCTCCATACAGATACATGCATGCGCACGAGCACTCACACACACACACACACACACACACACACACACACACACACACACACACACACACACACACACACATACTGTTTTCCGAATGCTGAAGTTACAGAAAAAAAATTATACCAATACGTTTGTATACTAAGCCACAGTGTCAATTAGGCATGTATTGTTTTAATCTATACAATATCTGTATCACAAATTATCGGATTCCTACTTTTCTGAGACCAAGTCCATTCTAGAAATAGCATGACAACAGCATTTCCGCACTGATGGCTACAAAGATACTATTTCCTTTCATGCCTTATATATGACACCTAGAAAGAGAGAAAGCAACATGCAAAGCCATTCGGTCCTATTATTTCCAGCAACTATATCCAAGCTGTTGCAATGATGTCTTTTATATATTTTTGTGCAAGGCTGACATAAAATGGGATACAGGCAGAAAAAACTGAAACAAAAATTCTTTGATTTCTAAGCGGATATTCTACTGCTAAGTTAGGCAAGCTTTGAGCCTTAACACAAGACAAATTAGTTATTTTCCCATTTGAGCAATAATAACATAAGCATGCACAGATACACACACAGACACACACACACACACACACACGCATGCACACACAGTCATACACGCATGCACACACAGTCATACACATGTACACACTTGCATACACACACAATACCAGTCATTCTGCACGATATAAAATATTAAGAATTGAGGAAAGGTTTTAAACAGCAAAACAAACCACAAAGATGGGAGGAAGTGCCACAATAGTATCTTGGCTGGCGAGTGCTGGCGGGAGCCAAAAAGTTCACGAAAACAAGCGGTGAGGTAACCTTGGCAAAAACAGTAAAAAGCCACGCTACTCCGAAGTAGTAAAATCCAATGGTTTAATAGAAACTGTACCACAATCCAAAGACAGAACAGTATCGTGAAACGCTAAAACATGCGTTTTTCGTTCAGGTCCCTGCCTGAACTTCATCAGACTTACGGCAATGCTGCAAACAGTCTCACTTTAAATACTCTTCTTCCAGTGAGCAGAATTCAACTGCTGATGAAGTTCAGGCAGGGACCTGAACGAAAAACGCATGTTTTAGCGTTTCACGATACTGTTCTGTCTTTGGATTGTGGTACAGTTTCTATTAAACCATTGGATTTACTTCCGAGTAGCGTGGCTTTTTACTGTTTTTGCCAAGGTTACCTCACCGCTTGTTTTCGTGAACTTTTTGGCTCCCGCCAGCACTCGCCAGCCAAGATACTATTGTGGCACTTCCTCCCATAAAATATTAAGAATCATAGAGCTATGCATACATTATGTAAAGTTAGCAGAACTCTAAATCATTAGGGCATTTTAAAAAAGACAGAATACACAATAATAATTTAATTCTTAAGAAGACATTGTCTTTGGTATACATTGTATGTTTTTTGGCTTTAAATATCTAGCAGTTTAAAAATGGGTATATGAGGAAATGATAACAAATTGTTTACTCATTCACTCAAGTTTGTTTTTGAGCATGGGCCATTTTTTAGGTTAGACTAGTGGAAAGAAAACATCTGAATAATTTGTAAGTGTATGGTAATACAGTCCATAAAATGAAGAGAAAATATGTGTTACTATTTTAGTTTCAACTAGAGAGAGATTTTACAATCCAGACAAAGAAAAAGGGCAACTTTTAAGAATTTTCATGAAAAACTAATTGCTTAGCATAGTCGAAGAGTCAATGAGAAATTTCTTAGGAGAATGCTTAGAGATGTAAAATTGTTCCCATATAGATATAAGGAAAACAATACTTTTGAAAAAATACATATGAGGTTTACAGTAAGAATAATTCAGAAGAAGGGAAAATAAAATTAAAAGAAAGGAGTTAGAGATGGGATGGATTATGAGGGAAGAGATATTGGGCCTGATTCTAAGATACTTGCTCTCCATGTAAGTGACCACTGATACTAACAGCAGGTCTTTTGAAATCTGGCCCCCCAGTGTAAGCCTGTTTATAAATAGGCCTTTCACCAAAGTGAGTCATTTACAGTGAGAGCATGTCTTTCAAAACCAGGTTAAACTTATACTGAAAGCAATTCTTTTTTAATCTGACCCATTATGGTCCAATTGTATGGCATGCTCATTTTAAATGTTGAAAATATTCCTTTGGAAAAACTATATAGAGTGTTTACAGTAAGAACAATTGTGAAAAAAAATGATGATTGAATTTGAAATAAAATGACTTGATACTTGCAAATGATATGAAATAAAGGTTTTTACTGATAAAGTGAACATTAGTTACTATTAGCTATTATGGAGTCTAGCTGTTAAAAAAGAAAGTGAGAAGTTCACAACAAATAACTAAGAAAAACAATAAATTGATTAATGTTTCCAATGCAAAGAGAATATATACTAAAAAGGCACTGCTTTGTTGTGTAACACATGGATTATAGGAAATTATACAACAAACCTCCATTAATATTCCAAAACGTGCACGCTGATTGGTCAGTGTGCACGTTGTAAATCAGACTTATATTAATGGAAGAAGGTCCAGTCACCCGGACTTTTTTCCATTAGTATAAGTCTTTTTTTTTTTTTTGTTACAGCAATGGAGAATGCACGATCTCTGTTGCTTATTAGAAAGTGTCTCGCTATGTTAAAGGAGTTTAACATAGCGAGACAGCTTAAAAAAAAGCAATGGAAATCTTCCTTTCTCTGTTGCTTTTTTTAAAGCTGTCTCGCTATGTTAAACGGGTTGACAGCATTTTTTTTTCAAAAACTCAATGAATATTACTTAATAACCGATACATGTATAATTAATTTTTAATAAGTATATCCAAGAAAAAACATTTTTTATTATTTTACTCCCATTATTTCCTGGCAAAGAAATATTAAGGATTTTACCTTATTCAGAATGAGTCAATCTAAATCTATCTCCCCTGAAACTACACTGGAAAAATATTTACAATCTATTCTTGGCAGCATCCATGAACTTTCTCTGAAAATGGATAAACAAGATAATAAAATAGACATAAATAAGAATGTAAAAGACAAATAGATGTACTGATGAAGTTCTCAAACTGCAATCACTACAGATCTCTGGTGTAGAAGAAGCAGTTAATGATTTAAATGGAAGAATGTCTGAGAATGAAAATCATATGGAATTAGTTCTTAAACAGAATATTTCATATTTGGAAAAAAGAGGACTTGCAAAAAAGATCCGAAGAAACAATATTAGGATCTATGGTTTTCCAGAAAGGGAAGAAGGTGATAACGTGGTTTAGTTGCCAAATATTTTGGAACTGACCTGAAGCTCTTTCTTTTGCTATTAAGAGAGCTCATAGATCCTATTCTAGCACTTCCTTAAAGAAAAATCCTCAATCTCCAAGGTCAGTAAGTTGGATTTACTTCCAGTCAAGATGCAGACTTAGTATTGAAAACTGCTTGGGCAAACTCTCCTATCAAAGTAAAAGAAAATAATATAAGATTTGATAATGACTGTTCTTTGTTATGACAAAAAGAATACCTTGTGTACCTCTCATGAAATGTTTAAAGAAACTTAACATCAAGGATTGACTTAATTTTCTCTGCTAAAATAAAAATATGTTTACCAGATGGCCTGAAAACTTTTAATGTCTAGCAGATACAATAGAATATACACAGCACAGAAAAATAAACTTTTCAATAAAATTGAGGAAACGGCCTGGAGTTTGACTTTCTTGAAGAGATATGATACTAGAAATGGATAGTCACAAAGATAAAAATAGTAAAAAACTGAGAGCCAACTGAAGAACTTTAATAATTTAAACTTGTAATATGTTCTTAATTTCCTTGTTATACTTAACATAATACTTAGTCTTCCCATGAGTATTACATACCATGAGGTAAATCCCTTCATTTGATTTAATTTAGGGTTGGTAGAGGTGGTGATAAGAAGATGGTGTCTTATTTCTAGTTTGCTGTTCTCTATCTTTCTAATATAGACATCTTTTTAAGTTTTATATATATATATATATATATATATATATATATATATATATATATGGGTCTACTACTAAAGACTGAAACGACGATTCCCCGACACAAAACTCACCGACGCCAGACGACCGACAGGTAAGTGTACCGACAGGGTGATTTGCCGACATCGGAAAGACCGACAAGGGAATGTGTGATCGCGACCCGGTAAGTGTGCGATAGTGACGGAGTTAGGAGCGGTCAGGTAAGTGCGCGAGATTGTGGGATGTCAGGTTAGGCTGTGGGAAAGGTGAGTGTGTGTTCGTGTCGGAGGTAGGGTTCGGGTAAGGTAAGTGTGTGCTAGTGAGGGACTGTAGTTTAGGGACGGGTTAAGTGAGTTGGGGTTAGGGTGCAGGTAGGTGATGTGTGCGTTAGTGTCGGAGCTTGGGCTAGGGGTGGGTTAAGTGAGTTAGGGTTAGGGTGCAGGTAGGTGATGTGTGCGTTAGTGTCGGAGCTTGGGCTAGGGGTGGGTTAAGTGAGTTAGGGTTAGGGTGCAGGTAGGTGATGTGTGTGTTAGTGTCGGAGCTTGGGCTAGGGATGGGTTAAGTGAGTTAGGGTTAGGGTGCAGGTAGGTGAAGTGTGCGATAGTGTCGGACCTTAGGGTTAGGGTTTGGGTCAGGGCTAGTGTGTATGCTATGTAGTGTCGTGTGTTGTTTACGTTCCATGTGTCGGTGTTCTGGTGTTCGGTGTTTTGCGTTGTCGGGTTTGTGTGTTGTCGGTTATTTGGCGTCGGTGAGTTTTGTGTCGGGGAATCGTCGTGTCGGTGTTTAGAAGTAGACCCATATATATATATATATATATATATATATATATTGGTTTTAAGTGCTATATGGATTATATTTATGGGTGTACAGGATGTTAAATGAAGTTCAGTAGTTACAGTGATAAAGCAGCATATATAGACATTAGTTATCTGTGGCTGTCACAATGTCTGAACTATTTTGTTAAATAGGTCTGTGTTTTTTCAGTTGTTTATATGGTTTATTGCAATTGACTTCTTTTTTAACTCTTTTGGTTTGGTGTGGTTGGATGTATGGATGGCTGTACTAGTACTGTGGTATGTTATTTGGAGATTGGTGAACTTGTGGTGATTTTTTTTATATTTTCAACTTTAAATACTTTTTTCTTTAGTTGTTAGTTTGCTTGCTGTATCACAATCCTTTCCATGTGTGCAGTTTCTTTTGGTGGTGTTGTTTTCCCACTTGATTCATCCTGAGTTTTTTTTTCAAACTGAATTGCGATTGGGAGCTTTTATCTGATGAAATGATACCTCAGACTGTTTTTTTCTCCTCAAACTGTTTGTTAAAACAACCTTTGACTTCTAACTTTAACCTGGAAGTTCCAGCTATAGAACACTAAAATGGGTTAAGAAGGAAGCTTACCTTTAAATTGGTAAGATAATGAATTTTAATACTTGTGTTTATTTGTTTTTGCTCCTTCTTATATTGTACAAGTAATATAAAAGTTAAAGTCATTAAGGTGACTTGTTTGATGTACACTTTAGTTTATGCACTGCAATTTTTCTTTCAGACATTTGTTTTAAATTTAATAGATATTTATGGCTTAGATATTGTTATATATTGAACTAAAAGAGCTCTAGATAACGATTGTCATTGCATTTTTACTTGAATATAACAATTTTATGCAGAAAAATTAGTCTGGGAAGGATGTAATTTCATGTTAAGATAAACATGAGAGTAGAATTACAATTAAACAAAATTTTAGATAATATTCATTTCCATTTAACAGATATATATTGGTGCTTGGTAGGCTGTCTAAAGAAGTGCTGTTATTATTTGGTTAAAGAATAGATTATTTTTGTAACTACTGTTTGGTGATGTTACAATGAGAAAGTTAATCAATCACTTAATCATTTCTAGATACCCGAAACTGAAGGAAAGTTATAATAATGAATGTTACATTCTGATATACCAATTTATTAACATATGAATAAATAATGATATAGTTATATTAATATTTCAAATTTAAAATACTTATGATACAAATGTATATATATGCAGTTATAAGTATTTATGGTTTTAATTGCTGAGTTTATACCCCATACCTCTTTGATTAGAAAAATAGCTACAGTACTTTAGATGTTTCTTTTATCTTCTTCTTACCAGAAGCAATGTTATCTTTAGAATAACTAGGAATGACTTGTAAAGCTCTTCTGGAATGTCATTTAAAATAATTATAATCAGTATTACATACATATAAGCCGAGCACACAAATTCAGGTAAGTACATATGTAGTTAATATAAAACAAGTGTTCTTTTTAGTCTTTGTTTTATGATGTAATAATCTTTTCTTTTTAAAAGCAGATGCATCTGATTGATATATGGCTTGATTAATGGGGTTGTTGGAGTGTAGTGTGTATGATTGTTTCATCAAACTAGGAATATTTATTCCATAATAGACTATTTAAATGTTAATCTTTTAAAATGCTTAATTGTATTTGTGGTCTTGTCTATAACAGGATGTGTTAAACTCCATAACAGAATGTGTTAAACTTTTGTTTTCATTATTATATTAGTTTATCATCTATTAATTTTAGTAGTACGTTTATATTATAGATGTCACTTTACAAATGGCTTAAATAATTTAAGGAGGGGTAGTTTATTTAAATATTTAAGGTTACAAAATTCTCATATTCTGCTTTTACAAGAAACTCATTTGCTTAACAATGATATTGACAGATTGATTTTGAAAGAACATTCTATTCTAGCTATTTATTTATTTATTGCCTTTGTTTACTGGGAAAGTCCACTGGACCTGAGGAGAGCCCGCTTTCAGTAGAGGCCAGAGGAGAAAAACTCCACATCTAATTACATACAAATAAAATGTTACACAATAAATACAGTGTGTATAAGACAGTAGTAGCACATAAAATAAAGAATAACTATGTAGAATAATGTGATAATAACATTGAATCATTTGATAAAACAATAGAGAATATTTGCTACTCTGGTGCCTGTGAGAATGGAAAAGTTTAAATATGTAAGTAAGATTATTAGTAGAGAGAAGAATTTAGCATAAAGGGTGAGAGAGGGAGACTTAAGGCTAAGGTAGGGATAGCAAAGGCTAGAGTGACAGCAGAAGGAATTGGTTTGAATGAGGGAAGGGGAAGGTAGGTTAGTTCTAAAGCATGACAGAGTAAGAATTTTGAGAGAAGATTAGGATTTGGGGTTGTCATTAGAGGTGCAGGTGCATATCCAGTGTGAGGAGAGATGCAGTTTAAGGGATTTTTTAAAGGTAGTGGAATTGTTGATAGCCCTGAGAGAGGCAAGGATATTATTTCATAGCTTGGAGACAGTAAAAGAATACAGCATGTGGCCAGCTGAGAGCTTTGGTTTATCAATGTTCAATAGCATTTTGTTTTCTGACCTTAAGAGCCTCTTTGGATGGTACATGGTCAAAATGTGGGAGATGGCTGGGCAGGCTGCTGGGTCATAAATAAGTTTATGGGCAGTAGTTAGTTGTGAATACTTGAGGTGATGAGGTAACTCAAGCCAATTTAGTTAGTGTAGTGAGGAACAGTGGTGGGTGGAGTATTTAGAATTTGTAGCAAATTTTGCAATTTTGTTGTAGCATGAATTGAGTTTTAAAGAGGACTGAATGTTGGTGAGGATGGGGGCATCATATAGGAGAGTTGGAAGCAGGAATGATGAGGCAAGAGCCTTTTTTGCAGAGTTGCTGAGAAAGCAGTTGTGCCTGTAAAGGGCTCCCAGTTTTTGATGTTTTTTTTTATGTTATTATGGATATGAAGGTAAAAGGTTAAGTTATCCTCAATGATGACACCGAGCAATTTGGTACTGGGAACAACATCAATAGTAGTACTATTTTGTGATTGGACAGAGAATTCTGACATCAATTTGGCTGGATTTTTGGGGGGTAAATATTAAGAGTTTAGTTTTATTTGGATTAAGCGTGAGATGGTTTTGTGACATCCAGGATTCAGTTAAGGTAAATGCTTCTTGGGTAAGTTGCTGTAATACAGAGGCAGATTTAGAAGAGCAGATTATAGTAGAGTCATCTGCATATTGGATAACAGTACTATGGGTGAGAGAACTGTGAAAGTCATTGATGAATATACTGAATAGAAGGGGACCCAGTATAGAACCCTGGGGTACCCCTGTATTAGTATTGATGAAGGGGAGGAGACGTGCTGCCAAATAGTAGATTGTTGCCTATTACTAAGGTAGTTGTGGAACCAGTTAAGGGTGGGGGAGAGATGCCAAGGTTGGATAGTTTAGTAAGCAGAAGGAAGTGGGAAATTGTGTTGAATGCTTTTGCTAGAGCAGGAAAGAGTACAGTGACTATAGATCCAGCATCCCAAGCTCTATTTACTGTGTCCAGGAATGAAATGAGGGAGGTGTAAGTGCTGTGTCCTGACCTAAAGCCATGTTGAGTGGAGGAAAGGAGTTGATGTTTAACCAGATGACTAAGGAGCTGGGTGTGAATGCACTTCTCAAGTATTTTTGAGATGGGGAAAGAATGGTGATAGGTCAGAAGTTAGAGATGTCGGAGTTATTCCCTCCTTTATGAAGTAGGAGAACATAAGCTTTTTACCAGATATCAGGTATAATAGATTCCTGAATGGACCTATTGATAAGAATGCTGATGGGGTAAGCTATGGAGGAGGCTGATAATTGTAAGAATTCTGCAGGTAGGTTATCTGGGGCATTGGTGCATGGTTTTAGTTTATGAAGAAGCTTTTGTATAGTAGAGGTAGGTATGGGAGCGAGTGTGAAAATGGGTATTGTGGTAGATGGTATATGTACTAGTGTAGAGTTTAGTGGGTCTGTGGTGATGGGTGGGAAGGTGGTAATAATTACAGCAGTGGTGTCAATGAAATAAGAGAGTGAGGCTAATTCATAGGGAGTATTTTCAGGGTTTGGGCAAGGATTGTGTTTAGTTCCAGGATGGAGTAGGGAGTTGATTGCTCCCCAAAATTTCTTGGGGTTATGTTCATGTTGTTTTTGGAGGGTTTAGAAGTATTCTTTTTTGTTTTTGAGTACTAATTGTTTGGCCTGATTTTGAAGTTGTTTATATTGAGTGAGGTTGAAAGAGGTTTTGTTTTTTAGCCAGACTTTCCAGGTTTTGTCTCTAGAGGACATAATTTGCTTTGTGGCCTTTGCTAGCCAGTTAGCTTGTTTTGCCTTTACTCTTTTTAGGTGGAGAGGGGCAATACTATTTTTAGGATCCTAAGAAATGTGGAATTGAAGAATTCTATGCTTCATTAAGTGGGAGAAGTCTTGGTGGATTCCAGTTAGTGTTATGCAAGACGTCATTAAAGGTGTTTGGACAGAAATGGGATGAATCTCAGGTGTGTGTGTGTGTGTGTGTGTGTGTGTGTGTAGTGGTGTATACTTGGTAAAGAGGAGGGATAACTATTATGAATGCTGGTGAGTGGTCACTTATACTATCTTGGACTGTTCCAGAGGTGGTAATCTTGTCAGAGTCAAAAACCCTGATCCAATCCAGGACTGAACCTTTGCTATTCTGTTTGTCAGGTCTAGTAATATCAGAGATTAGTTGAGTGTAGATATGAAGGTTAATATCTGAGGAAGTGTTGTTCTTAGAGAAGTCTAACCAATTAATGTTAGCATCACCCAGGATGATTTTTAATTTTTTATATTGTCAGTAGTCCAGGCAAGAATGTCTTCGAAAATAGGAATATTGTTGCTTGGGGGAATGTATAATTACTATGATACAAATACATTTATTTTCAATTAGTTTTAAGAAGGTAATAAGTAACTCTGCAGTGGAGAAAAGGGGAATAGGCTTTGAGTATGGAATCACTGTGATTGTACTAGGACATAGTAAGGTGATGCCTCGGTCTCTTTTGTGGAGTCTATCTGTTCTAAGGTATGAATAGTTTGGGAGAGGAAATTCAGAGTCTTTTATGTATGCTTTTAGCCAGGTTTTGGTTATGGCTGTGAAGTCTGGTTTATACTGAGTTAGCCAAGCTTGTAGAATGGGGATTTTATTTCTTATGCTATGAATGTTGATGGTGGTGAAATTTAGGGATTTAGAGGTGTTAGGGTCATTTTGAGAGGGAGAAGAAGGGTGAGGGGTGTATATCACCACAGTGGACTAGGCTAGGATGAGTAGGAAAAGCATTAGGATGGAGCTTCTTTTTCCTAAAATAGTTGTGGGCAATGTTACTAGGATGATTGTTGTGGAGACAGGATAGTCATTTTTTTTGTAAAATTAAATCCATGGCATACAGACTAGAGCAGATTGCGGAGAAGCTGGTGGGGGTGACATTATAGGTGGCTGTAGTGGATGTGGGTTTGGGAGGTGTGTAGGTTGGGTGAAGTGATGAGAGTGTTAGAAGGAGAGAGAGGTAAACAGTAAAAGCAAAGAGAAAGGTGTTGAGTAAGAGAGGCTTTACAGTGGGGAGTGTAGTGTAGTAGGTAAATGTGTGAGGTAAGTTTTTAAGGTAGTAGAGTAGGTTTGTAAATGAAATATGGGTAGGAGTTTTGAGGTAATGCTAGTGGGGTAGGGGTGGAGTGTTATGGTGTAATGTAGGTATGGAGGGTGGGAATAGAAGTAAGTAACAGGTGTGGAGATAGGAAGTGAGGTTATTGGGTATATGGTCATTTGCAATAGCAGGGGAGGTGGAGTATGTAGGGGAGATGTCAGATGTATGGGATGTTAAATGAGAGTGTGGAATTGGGTGGGGTGTGGAGGAGGAGGAGTTGAATTGGTGAATGGATGGGGAGGTGGGGCAAGGATAAGTATAAATGTAATTGAAGTGAGGGTGGGTGGGAATGGGGTAGAGTAGGGGAATGGAGTGAGTTCGAGTGAAGCGAGGGCGAATGGAGCGGTGCTGGCTTAGCTGTAACAGAGGCAAGATTGCTGAAAAATATCAGAAACAGCACTTGGCTTGTAAATATAAGGTGAGTATATAACTATTTGAACAAATTAAAAAAAAAAAAAAGAAAAAGTTAAAAGGAGACCCAAAACTTTTTTAAGGAACTATGCTCTCATGTAGACAAGGGGTGATCGCTAGAAAGCAACACACCTGACCAGGATAAAGCAGCTAAGTAGTTTAATTCTCTTTACTTTTACTTTAATATTTTTCTTTCCATTTAGGTATGGTAGGAGTCAGTTTACTTGTGGTACACTGCCGTCTAGTGGCAAAATAAGGGAACCACGTCTACTAACTTTAGATGCCTAAAACATTGACCAGATAGTGTGCATACCCACCTGGATCTGGTACTCATCAGTATGGGAGAGTGCTGCACCCCCCCCCCCCAATGTTACTTCCTGACTGAGGTTGGACCACAAAACTGCCTCCTTCAAAATAAAATTAACTCTGCAACCCCAGCAAATACTGTTACAGTTAGGAACTATTCCAAAGCAAACTACACCCTGTTAAGCAATAGTTAATCAAAATGCAGTGCTTCTCCCAGTCTCAAGTTCATAACCTATGCAGAGCTGTTCAGAGACCTTAACCAGCCATGTAAAAGACAGTATAGAGGCTAGTGTACCTACTAGATGCAAGTCCAAAATAAACTCTAAAAACAAGCCACACTTGTGGAATCCTAACCTTGATGGGTATATAACAAAAGGAAAAAATGTCCTGGCTAAAATCAGGAAAAACTCCCATAATGATAGGAACTCTCTAAAATAAACAGGAAACTAACATAACAGGCCAACTATGAGGTCAAGGTAGCCTCACAGGCTAAAGGCAACCACAAGGCCTTCTACAGCTATGTCCAAAACCTCAAAGGCAGCACACATCAGTGTGCCAAACTGTTGGTCCATATTGCCACGTTCACTAAGCAAAGCAAAATAATGAATGTGCTGGGTAGCAAAAATTCAGCTCACATTTCACCCCCCCCCCAACTCCAACCCTGCCTCCCACCATGAAATAACTACTAGCATAACCCCCTGCCCCCCATGTACTATTAACAAGGAACAGGTCATGGCAGCGGTTACTAAGGTCAGAAACACTGCCCCAGTAGGCCCTGACAGTATCCCAGAATGCCTCCTAAATAGGTGGAAACATGACCTATCTGGACCACTTGAGTCACTTTTCAACTATAGCCTCCACTTTGTCTACCCTTGTGAAGTGGGATAACTGTTACAGTCTTCCATTCTCGTTGTACAATCTATTGACCGTGGAAACTACAGACTTTAGTCTGACTAGCTAGTATACAAAGCCATGGAATGACTTGCCATGGCTATGATAGACAAAGACCTAGGCAACGTTCAACATGGGAAGATCATGCCTACTAAACCAGTGGACTTCTTTGAGAAGGTCCCCAAAGCAATGGATGAGAGGAAAACTGTGGATTCCTCCTGTCTGAACATGGCTAAGGTATTCAGTACATTATTTTACTCTGATGTGGACAAACTCACTGAACTGGGCATAAACTCCTACACAGCTCACAGGATTGCTAACTAGTTCACTGTCAGGACCCAGGAAGTCAAGGTTGATGATAGCACCTCCACTAAGAGACAGGTCACCAGCAGGGCACCTCAGAGGTGTGTGCTGGGACCACTTATATTTGGCATCTACTACTTGGAGGTAAAGGATAATGTCATGGGTCTTTGGCTGACCAAGTTCACACATTACTGCAAATTGGGAGCTATCATAGATTCCCTCTTGACAAAAACCTCCGAGGGTTTAACACAAATGACTGGTGTCAAAGTCACAGACTAAATGTCAATGTCAAGAAATGCATTATAATGCCTTTTAGGAAAACTGTCACCCAGGGTAATTACACCAAGAGCTGGTCCAGTAGTCTGGAATCTGGGAACATATGTGGGTAGTAATCTGGCCTTTGACCACCATATGGCCAAGGTAATAAGAAAATCATTCTGTGTCACCCAATTTATAAATAATGGCATGGTCTAGAGACTTCCTAACTAACTTACCTTCCCCCCAATAAATGCCTGTGATACACAAGGACACAAACTGGGTTGGATTGTATGGCTAGGCTTGTAAAGGCCCCGGTGGTCATTAGCCTAGTAACAACTATGAACTAATATGAACTAATATGAACTAATAAAAGTCTGTGTGAGTGTGCAAGCCAGTAAAAGAAATACAGAAATACAGTGAAGGATTTAAAGAGAACTGTAGGATAATACCTACACTTAGATGAGCTTGGAAAAGGCCATCCTCATTGGCTGAAGGGAGGATTTTGCAGGTCTCCAAAGGAATGAAGTCCAAAGAAGTTAGGATACAGCAGTGGGAAAGCTTGGGCAGCCCGTTTTAATATGGATGTCTGTCCGAGTGGCAGGCACATGACACGGGGGAATGGGGACACGTCTGGGCTGCAGAAATGGGATTTGTCAATTCAAATCTAAATGAAGAGGTGCACTAATTTTGTGGAAGAATGCGTCTGTGATGCCTAAAGTAATTACTACTTACTCAGATAAAAAAAATGGTATGTTATGCCTTGTAGTAGCTGAAATAAATAACAAAATCTATACTTTTGTAAGCTCTTATTGGATTCCAGAAGTTGGAACTAAAGTTGCAAAAAAGTATTTGGATATTATAACATATTATATGGAAGGAGAGGTTATCATAGCTGCTGATTTTAATTGTATGTTTTTGTGAAAAAAAGATACTACTGCTAACAAGAACCCCAGATTTTCATCATCAGCCAAACACTTATTATTTTTTAATGGCTCAATAAACTTGAAAGATATTTATGACTTGAAATTATCCAATTAGATATGGAATTCAAACTAATATAGATATTTTTTTTATTTCTAATAGTATGTTTCCAAATATTAAAGAAGTATCAATAGTATCTTGTCCACTGTCTGACAATAATGCAATTTCTTTTAATCTTACATTAAAATCAAATAACTTAATACATTGTAATAGACTCGCAGCATATATTATTGAAATTAAGGGTTTTAAAGAATGGTGTTTGAATGAGATTTATAAATATTTAGAACTAAATGATAATAGAGAAGTTGCAGATGTTATTTTGTGGGACTCATTGAAAGCTGGTAAAGTTACAAATGGGTATATATGCAAAAGAAAGGAATGTGATAAGAATTTCAGTATTCTACAGTCCAAAATAGATAGTTATTTTTAAAGTGAAATAATATCTCCTGTCATTCAGAACTGAAAACTCTGAATTCAAAATATGTTGAGCTCTTAAATCATAAGGTGTTGGTTAACTTAGAAAAATTGAAGTGTCTATATTACTTCATCTATTACCATGAATACCTAATCATCGACTCCTTTACATCAAACATCCATGCATCGAATGTTTACATCAGTGAATGGTTTTCATAGGAAATGGAATTACTTGTCCACCACAGTGATCATCAAACACACACATTACATTATTTGAAGCCCACCAAGGTGGGTGGCTATGCCACCCACACCCCTGAATATGGAGGGGGTCTGTGCCACGACACCCCCCTACTTATATATACCAACTCTGAGATCGTATTACAGAGGAGAAAATGACATATTTCACTAAGAACGAAATACTTAAAGTGAGGGATAAAAATATATAAGAAATGTAAATAAGGTCAAACTATAGATTGGAAAATGGGAATAAACAAACTAGACAAACAGTATAAGACAAGATCAGGAAAGTTTGAAAGAAATTTTATATAAAGATATTGAGCATAACGGGAAACCATTTTATAGACACATAAGCTGGGGTAGGAGTAAAGACAGTAATAAATATACATACACACTCACATACACACTCACACACACACACACACACACACACACACACACACACACACACACACACACACAATATGGGTCCCCTTCAAAACCTTGACTCACAGTTCATTGACTGTCAAAACAGCAAGATGAAAATGTTGTAATTTTACAAGCATGAACTCCTGGAACATTGTAAATCTTTTCCTGGAAAGTAACCACTTGGTCACCATGGTGAACTGTGCCCTTTCTCTTCTGTAGTGCTATCTCAGGGTTGGTATATTTAAGTAGGGGGTGGGGGAGTGAAGCTCCCCACTTTGGTGGGTGCAGTTTGCTACAGTTTGTGATTTTATCATTGGTGACCAAGTGGGTACTTTCCCCGGAGAGGATTTACAATATTCTGGGAGTTTGTGCTTGTAAAATTACAGTGTTTTCCTTTTGTTGTTTTGACAGTCAACAAACTGTGGGTAAATATTATGAAGTAGACCCATGCATGCACATACACACACAAAATATTATGAAAAACAGTTTGGCTCCATAAAGGGGTGATAAATTGTACTAGTAAACTCCAGGTAACTTCAGATACTGAAATTAAATTATATAACATTGAAAAAGAAGAATGCAAATTGGACCCAGACAAGAACATGGAGGAGATGGAATTATTAATAATGATCTGATAACACTTCATACAAAGTCATTTAAGTATGGAGAGATTCATCAGGATAGCAGACATGTAATCAAAAAACACATAAAGTGAACCAAAGCAACGGAGAACTATAAAATAACTTTTAATAGAACGTTAGCACTTTCACAGTATATTGCAACTGCTTCATCAGACATGAGTATACTGCGAAAGCACCAACATTCTATTAAAAGTTTTTATTTTACAGTTCTCTGCTGCTTTGGTTCACTTTGTGTTTTTTGGTTATTATTACTTTGATATTGAGTGAACCATTTGTCCGCTTGGCTGCATTGTGTGTGTGCTTCTGATTGTAGATATTTACTTGTTAAAGTCATTTTTAAGGGAAAGGGAAAGAGGACAAACCCAAAGTCATACAGACCCATACGTTTACCTTCTTGTTGTAGAAAAGCAATAGAAAAGGTTATTTTGGATAACTTATTTTCAGAACCTGGAAAGGTTGGGACTTTAAACCACGTATTAGTATGCATATGGTGAAAATAGATTTATAACCACCTGTAACATGATGTTCTATAATAATGTAATAACAGCTATAAATTAAAAATTGTGCTGTGATGCAGTTTGTATAGATATAACATCAGCCTTTGATAGAGTCATACAAACAACACTGATCAATAAATTAGATCAACTGGGTATCGATGGAATCTTGAAAAGATGGATAGCTGTATGGCTTACAAATAGAACACTTAACTATCATACAGAAATTGGACAGGTGAAATTCTAGGTTACGGTCAGGATGTCCCACAGGGCTTTGTCCTAGACCCAAGTCTTTCAGATCTATTTTTTTCATCTGAGGTGTTCTACAGACTGTATGCAGATTACTTGAACTGGGTAAGCTGATTACATCTGTGATAGATTGGGCATGTCTGCAAAAGAAGTTGACTAGATTAACCATTTGTGTACTGGACTGTAATAAGCTGATAAATACATCAAAAATTGAACATTTGAAATTTGTGAGACATAGATTGAAGGGTGAATATTTAATATAGCATACAGTAATTGAAACTACAGATTCATTTAAGGATATCTGGGTAGATCGAGCACTGAATTTTTCTGAGCATTTCAACCAATTAGATAATGATAGTTTAAAACTGCAGGCTGTATAAAAAGATTTATAAAGTCTAGGAAATTAGAAATTATGAAATTGTTTGTTTGTAAGCTACATTAGCCCCAAACTAGAGTATGGTATAGTAATACAGAAACCTCAAGCATAAGTATATTGTGGGGAGTTCAGGAAAAATATCATAGACATCCATGGATGTGAACATTTAAGTTATTCTGAACGACTGACATTTTACTGTGTCTCATATAGATATTTAAAAAGACACCATATTCAGGTATATTAGGCATGTAGAGACGGCTACCTCTGGGAATGATTGAATATCCAAGAGTAGTGGAGAATCATCAGACAGCCTGTGTAGGAGATTATATAGGAATGAGACATGTACTAACTGACTGACAGATTAACTGATATATAGAATACACTACTAAATTATATTAGAGCAACTACTGGTTTAGATATTTAAAGCACATCTTTTTATGAGAATGTCTGTTTTGTTACATTGACAGACTAGAATAACATTATTGCTTATGCCTAAAGTGTTTGTATACATATATGCAGGGACATGACTTCATACCCTTTCACTTAAATTTTATTTTATTTATGTATCCTTTATTGGCAAGTTTGTCTCATTAGGCTAGAGGCCTCTTTTCAGGAGAGACAGGAGATGGTATTTATACAACTAAGGTTATTTGGCCAATGCATTGGGGAACATCTCCTAACGTTTTCAATA
The DNA here is from genome assembly GCF_019279795.1 of Protopterus annectens. Taxonomy (NCBI): domain Eukaryota; kingdom Metazoa; phylum Chordata; order Ceratodontiformes; family Protopteridae; genus Protopterus; species Protopterus annectens. Next base: position 1,313,197,350 of record NC_056739.1, read on the forward strand.
GGAGCTGGGGGAATCTTTTACATCCACCTGAGCTACCAAAAACTGGGGCCTCATTTTAATATCTCTTACAAAGGAAGACCTACACAGCAGTTCAGCATCCCCTAACAATGCACTGCATTTTCAGCAATCCAGTTACCCACAGAGGGAATAGAACCTACAACCTTTTGCTTTTTCAGCACCAAATGTAACCTGCTGCACCAATGACTCTGCTTAAACTAAAACAAGGGGAAAAACTTTGAACACTGTACCCTCAGCACACAAAGCAGCTCATAATACTGTAGAGCTGTAGTCCTCTGCAATGCGACTAGACAGGAAGGATACTCTTTTAGCATAACTTTACTCCATTTAAAAATAGAAGAACATTAATGAAAAAAGGTTCAAATTCTATCTCCTCGGCACCCAGAAACAGCTTGCTAGTAGAGCTTTAGTCCTTTACACTGGAAGAGTATACTGACAGAAAGGAAAGTTATGAGGTCATTGTGTGTGTGTGTGTGTGTGTGTGTGTGTGTGTGTGTGTGTGTGTGTGTGTGTGTGTGTGTGTGTGTGTGTGTTTAGTTGACATATTTTGGAGAAACACGCACCATTTGTTTGTTTCATAGTTTCTGTTTGCTCAGTAGGACATTGAAGTGATCCTGAGAGGGAAAGAGTAAGGGTGAGATTGAATGTGTGTGAAGGCATTTAAAGTACTTTAAGATAAGAATACTTTTTCTTTATTTTAACTTACTTTCTGAAAGGAAGGCAGTTGGAGTGAGAAAGCAGTTGAAATACTAACATTTTTACAGTGTCATTTAATTTCATGAAAGTTAAATGATTGGCATTCACACACATGCACACACACCACACGCACACACCTGGATGCTAATTGCTTGGCCTCAGACTACTGCCCCAAAGTGTTTGCATCCAGGTATGTGTGTGTGTATGCTTGTGTGTGTGTATATGAATGCCTGTCAAACATACGGAACTTCATTCATTTAATATCACATTACCATCTTGATCCAATTCAGGATCGTAGGGAATTCCAAAACTATACCAGCATTCAGATGATGCAAAGTAGAAAATTCATGCTCAGTGGAGTACCAGACCATTGCATGATGTGCGTCACACTAGCAGGTGCACATACATGCACAGATACACACCAAGAATTCACTCAGACATGAAACACACACCTACAAGTAATTCACATATTTTGGGTTTCTTTTATTAAATTTGTTACAAGAATTTAAGATTTGGGAAGAAGCTGGATACTTACTGAATATATTTATTAGACTTGTATCTATTAAAGCAAAATTGTTATTAACCAATCAAAATCTAACGGCATATCCACAGACAGGGAATGGTTATTCTGGGTGAGGCATTCTGCAGGTGAAAGAAGCCGAAATATTTTGTGGAAAACATTTATTTTTAAAAGTATCTGCCACTTGATCATACTCAAATAACTGGAGGTATCCTATGTCAGAAATAGTTAATTAGGGGGATAAAAGATGCATTTTGTGAAAAAAAAAAACGATTCTTTTTTGTTTTTGAAAAATGTTTGCTTTCAGAGTGCATTTCTCTTACTCACAGGCAATGACTCAGAGGTACCTAGTCAGAAAGCGATTATTCTCTGTGACAGTATGCTGTGTACTAAAGACACTGAGTGAGACTGAGGAGCACATTGCCCTAAGATTTCTGTCATTTTATTATCATGAAATGAGAAGAAGTGAATGGTTCTAATGACTGAGATTGAAAAGAATCAAGGCTACTCTTGTAGCACATTTTGTGAAGGGAAGATACTGATCTTTTGAAGGGGATGTGTAGGTTCTGGGTAACATAACCAGAGGTAAAAAGTAAGCAGAATCCTTTCTCACAGGGCAGAACAAAGTGAACATACAGACACTTCAGGTACAATAAATCAATTAACTTTTCTATCTCCAGGAGGAGCGTCACTGTCTTCTTCACCTTGCCATATTGTCAAACCATTTCTATTTATTGAGAATCCTGCGCTCCATGATCAGTCCTCACCAATACCTGAATAATTTTACAAGCATCTCCCTGCCATATACAGTTTTATGGCCATGATCATCCTCACCTACACACACACACACACACACACACACACACACACACACACACACACACACACACACACGCCTCTGTATTTCTAATATAAACGTACGATAGCCATATATATAATCATCTTTGAACCTGTTTTATACCCCACCTTTTAACTACAATGTTAACATTTTCTACCCTTCCTCCACCTCCATTTATTTTGAATTTCTAAGCACTAATCATGTGATCTATTATCTCTATCACACACCCACTAGTACACCTCTTCAAATATTCAGTGTTCAACATCTACTAATGTATAAGTATGTTTTATACTGTAATAGTTGCCTTTAATTATTATGAACGTAATCTAATTAGCAAATGCATCTGTTATTGTTAATGTATATATTTTTAGTGTATATAGTTCAGAGTAATGGTGAGTGTGGGAGAGAGGTGAAGAAGAGTACAGGCAGGATGGAGTGGGTGGAGAAGAGTGTCAGGATTGATTTGTGACAGACGAGTACCAGTAAGAGTGAAAGGGAAGGTCTCCAAGAGGGTAATGAGACCAGCTATGTTATATGGGTTGGAGACAGTGGCATTGACAAAAAGGCAGGAGTCAGAGCTTGAAGTGGCAGAGTTGAAGATGTTAAGATTTGCACTGGGTGTGATGAGGATGGACAGGATTAGGAATAAGTATATCAGAGGGTCAGCCCAGGTTGGAAGGCTTGGAAACAAAGCCAGAGAGGCAAGATTATGTTGGTTTGGACATGTGCTCAGGAGGGATACAGAGTTGTGTCTTTCGACTTTTCCTGGTGAGGGGTCACCACAGCGGAAACTCCGGTCCGCTAATGACTGGCAGTAGATTTTTACATGAGGAGTTGCCGTCCCTGACACACAACCTTCAATGAAGGTATGCCCATTCACGCATGTCTCCACACAGAAGACACTCTAGCTGAGAATCGAACAGGACAACATCTTACTGTGAGGCGACAGAGTATATTGGGAAAAAGATGCTAAGGATGAAGCTGCCAGGTAATAGGAAAAGAGGAAGGCTTAAGATAAGATTTATGGATGTGGTGAGAGAGGACATGCAGGCAGTTGGTGTGACAGAGCAAGATGCAGAGGACAGGAAGAAATGGAAACAGTTGATCTGCTGTGGCGACCCCTAATGGGAGCAGCCAAAAGGAGAAGAAGAAGATTGTTAATGTATATTTCTAAATTTCTATTCCTGTATATTACTGAATGTATGTTTAAAAATATTTTAGTATGTTGGAGATTTTCTTCCCAGGCAATCACTATTTTTTTTTTAACTAAACCCAGTCAGACAAACCCATTAAAAAGCAAAATAAAAATAAATTCTCTCTTGTCGGATATTGGTAGGTAGGCTGCAACTGAAGTCTATTTGTATACCATGAGATAAGGCCTGGAAGTAAAGGAAAGCATTTGTCTGCATATTTAAGAATAATTTAGATAATTGTCTTTATATTTATTTTATTGTTTTAACTTTAAAGATAATTGTCTTTACTTGTTTAAACTTATTTTAGTTTACTTAATTTATGAACATTTTACTTCACTTGCTTCATAAGGATTTAATCAGTTGTAGGTTCAAAGAAAGATGATTGGGCCTTTAAAGCTTAAACAAAATGCTGTCAATGTTTCAATGCCAAATTTACTTAACGTTATGCAGTGCATGGAGCTCGGTGATTACGCTCCAGTATCTGGAAAAAGACAAATTATTTAAGCGCTTCTGTAGTGCGAGACCTGATTTCAACATTTGTTAAACTCCCCATCTGGCAGTACTGACCCAGAATATGATAGAAGCAGAATAAAAAAAACGTATTTGTTTCTGCCTGCTTTCTGTACCAGTAATGTATCCTTGACTCTTTGTAACACAAGAGAGTGTGTAACACTGTCTTTCTGACAGTGCTCAGTAAGAGCTTTATGGCTTTAAAAGGCAGTGAAATACTTAGCACTTTTTTCTGTAAATAATAGTAGATGGAGCAGATAAAGCTCCATGCAGCACAAGGAATTATGAAAAGGCCTTCCATCATAACCTTTTAATGTGTGCTGTTGACATGAATGCCAAGATTCACCTCTTGAGCTTCGCTCTCGAGGTGAATTTCTCGGCATTTGTGTCTCGAACACATAATAAGCCACTTATGATAATCATCTATGGAATGCACTGCTTTTACATTTAACGTGCTGTTACAGCTTCAGTCTTGTTTTACTCATAAAATTAACAATAAACACTTTTTTTCAGATTGAAGTTTTATATTGAGCTTTCATTGCTGTAATCTTTTTATAGTTTTCATTGATAGGCTGTGTGGGGTAGTTTTCATGATGATATTACTGCTGGTAGATCAAGGTTTACTTATTAGATGCATACCATGTTGCTTGTGTTTCATTTGTCATCCCAATTTTTATTTTCTTGTGTTAAGGACATGAGTTAGCCTTTTTCTAAGTTGCTCTACTTCAGGAAGGATTGTTTAAAGCTTGTGAAATTACAGGTTTCTCCAAGTATAATGGAACATCTTTTAGAGTGCTTTTCATTACTAGATGTTTAGAAGAAAAAAATTATATAAGTAAAGAAAGTTTAATATGATATGGTAATTAGGTCTCTTTCTCTTCATTAATTACTTAATAAAAGTGTTTGAGCTGTACCATGTCTATTGTTGAAGTGAATTTGACTATGGTGGAAACTTGAGTTCTTAGATTTAGCATTCGTATTGCTGTGGTTGGTGACCCTTTACTTTGTTCTTTTTTGCATTCACACTGCTAACATTGGTGATATTCTGACTGTAATTTTGTCCCTACCCTCCTTCCCTTATCAGTTGTTTTAAAATAAATATCACAGAGAAGAAAACAGCTAATTATCCTAGTGTCTGAATAATGGTAGCTGTGTTAGTTCATATTAAGCAAAGAAGTCAGAAACAGGCTGCAGCTGGTGTGTGTCATGATGTCTTTACTGGTATGGCTGCCATGTTGTCTGTGATGGGCAGAGGTATATCTGTTCAACCGGCACCCTGGGCCGGTCCCTGAACTAGCACCCCGCCCACTTGCTCAAACAGAACATGCCCCCTCTGAGCTACAGTTCTTTATTGGAAGAGCAAACAAAAAAACAGCAAGTTGCTTTCTCTACTGGCATTCAGAAAAGAAGAATACAGGAATGGCATTTCAGGATTGTACCTTCTAATACCTTGCACCTGAGATACACGCGACCTTTGCCCCACTGTTGCTCTGCTCCTGTTGATGAGAGTGCATTTCTGTGGTCATAATGTGGCAGCCAGGCTTGCACCAGATGATGAAAAATAAAAGAAATATATGCAAAACTATAAATAATAGGTGCACCATTTGATGCCTGAACCTTGGCATATAAGGGCAATAGTCTGTCTTTCGGCTTTTCCCGATTAGGTGTCGCCACAGCGGAACTCCGGTCCGCTAATGATTGGCAGTAGATTTTTACGTGCTGGCTTGCCGAGCCATATGCACAACCTTCAACGAAGGAACACCCATTCACGCATGTCGCCACACAGAAGACGTTCTAACTGAGAATTGAACGGGCAATGTCTAACTGTGAAGTGACAACGCTACCGCAGCACCACCACCGCAGCTTATAAGGCAATAGTGATTGTTAATAAAAAAAGGAAAAAGAAAGGAAGCATCTGTATTAAATAAAAGATGTAGAGCACTTATGACCTGAGTCAAACTTCTAAAGGTAGGAAATGTTCAACTAAATACATGCATGTTTAAAAGTAAGTAAATATATAAATACGCTTACAAAACTACTATAGAATATAATAATATATCCATTGGTGGTACAGTGGAGCAGCAGACAGCATTGTTGCCTCGCAGCAAGAGGTTCTCTGGTTTGATTCCCAACTGGGGTGACTTCTGTGCAGAGTCTATATGTCCTTCCTAGTTTGCGTGGGTTTCTTCTGGATGCTCCAGTTTCCTCCAACACTTCAGATACATATAGTAGGTGGGCTGGATACTCTAAATTCGGCATAGGTGACTGTGTGTGTATGCGTGCACATGTGTTATGAAAGAACAAGAGCAGCATGGCTAGCTATCTGGTGGTGTGAACCTTTGAGGACTGTAACTGTTGAATTGACAGTCCAACCACATGTGTACAAAAATGGGATGAGTGAACAGAGCAAAATACATCTGTATGCACAGGATTATATTAGTAAATGAAGATAACAACTGTCAGCTATCACATAGTTAACCTTTAAACTCAGCTATGCAATAGTCAACTGTATATATATTGGAGCAGAACAACTATTCACAAATGAAAAAGACAGATTTGGATTTGCAGTTGATACACACACACACACACACACACACACACACACACACACACACACACACACACACACACACACACACACACACACACACACACACACACACACACACACACACACACACAAGCATAAAACTAAAAAAGCTACATTTTTGTTTTTGAGAGGGAGCTCTGCATCCGCACCCCCCTAACTAACTGTATACTAACTCCATAGTCACACAAGCACAATGAAAGGGCATGCAGTCCTTTTAACAACTTATTCCATCATGCAATTTCACATAAACAGTAGTCAAACAGTAGTAAAGCTCCCCTTCATGGTTAGTTAACTGATTTGTTATTAGTAATATATATGGTATATATCAATATTAAAGAGCTATTTTTTCCAATCATCACAGCTGTCAGTCTTTAATTAGACTTATCATATCTCTTTCTTTTTGCAAAAACAAAGATGTGAAGGGAAGGATGAATGCAGAGCAAGAATTGCTGTGAGAAAAAAGGTAAAGGAATTAATGTGGGCGAATAGGTTGGGGTGGATGGATGTCCACCACAGATAGTTTGCAGGTCAGCCACCACTCACCATTCATCACTCCTAATTTTCCTTCAGCAGTGTCATGTGCTCACCATGTGGCATACTCATCCTCATAGCCAGCTTTCGGCACCAGTGAACCCTGCGGTTGCTGGGGGCCCCCTGTTCCTGGCAGACCCCAAACACTGCACGTCATTTTATCTTGATATTTTGTAACCTGTCTGTCAAAACAACAAAAGCTAGTACAGGAATCTTGCATATGTAATAAACCAGGTGGGTAATAATTCTTACTTGTATCTCCTTTAAAATTCAAGGATATCCCTGGTTATAGTAACTGTTTTATCAAGCAACATCTTTCACAATTCCATTAAATATTTTACCACTGGCATAGTGCCTCTGGCTTAGTTAAACCCTGTTGGTGGACATTCTCTCCACTAAAACTAACAACATAGCCAGCTTTAGGTACCTGCAATACCCATGGCTGCAAGCCCCCCCCCCCCCCAATCATCCTTGACTGCTTGTGGGCCCCATAAAAGCTGCTGCTGACTGGGGAAAAATATATTAATTTCCTGATTAGACTGACATGAACAGGGCTGTGATATGGCTCTGTTAGAATAAAGCTGGTAATGAACATAGGAAAAGTAAGCACTAGAGAGATCATCAGCCCACCGTGACTGATCTCAATGCATACCTATGAGTTTAAGAACAGCTGATGCTTCTGATGATCTGGGATGATTTTCTTGTACCGGGAGTTATATAAATACTGGCAGAAGAGTAGATACTGTAACTCCCAACTTCTTTGCTGAAGAGTTCAGCGCAATACCAATAATGCCAGAATAAAGGCTCAGAATGAGGGACATGTTTTAAACATTACTCTGATTCAATTAAAATGTTAATAGAATAACACATTTTGCATCAACATGCACTTTTTTGCTCTTATTGACTGTAGTCCTGAATGAGTCACAAGCAAATCAAACTTTTTATGAAGGACAGAGCAAAATTATGAGCAAAATCAGGGTAGGTCTGTGAACTCAGGAACAGTGACAGGTTTGTATTAATTTTCTGATTATGCTCTTTAACCTAAACAAGCTGTGATATGACCCTGTTAGGATAAAGCTGATCATGGCCTCTGTCCTCAACTACAGCGTGGCTAATACCGCTCTGGTTGGATGTGTGTCTATAGGAAGCTGCTGTAGGTCATGTGTGTGGGGGGGTGGAGGGTGGGGGGATTATTACTTTAATTTTCATCACAGTCAAACCTTAGAGATGTGCACATGAAGTCATTATAGCTTGTATTTGGGCTCAGGGCAGTGTGGTCATGATTTTCTTTTACTTTTTTCACAGACATCAGAGGTGTACAAAGAAGGTTACTATGGCATGTGCAGGGGCAGGGTACTATCTAGGAACAACAAAGTAGAATATATTACTGCAGTCATTATTTGTTTCACTTTCCTCACAATCACTTTTCAGGAATGCATACAGGTAGCTGCCTTTGACAGTTTGGTTTGAGGAGTGAGGAAGCATGCTATGTATATACATGTCTGCATTGACCTGAAATACATGACTGTGGCAGTTTGAACCTCTGCTTTCATCCCAGGCTAACACCAGAGCGATGCTTAGGCAGCCTTTTATTTGGGGGGGGGGACCTCTGCTTTCATCCCAGGCTAACACCAGAGCGATGCTTAGGCAGCCTTTTATTTGGGAGGGGGGGGTTATGGAGGTAGACAAGTTAGGACTTGTGTATCCAGACAATAATTAGCTTGTTAGTTTATTGTTGCTACAATTTTATCATCTTTGAACATTAACTCTTAGGTACAACTTATGTCTTTCTTGAAAGAAAAAAAAATAAGACCAATTCTTTTCTTACTCATGTTTCACCACTGGATTAAAAGGCTGGGAAAATGCTCTAAAATACATCCTAGATCATCTATAACCCTATGACCACTTGGGCCCTGGCTTATTTGAGTTATTCCCTAAATGGTTAGTACTGTGCTGTCTTGGTCAGGGAAGATGTGTTGAAAGGATGCAAGAAAAACTAAAGTTGTACAGCAACACAATTTCTTTCCTCAATCATAATTTCTGTTCAAGTCACCATCGGTTGAAAAGATTGTGTAAAAAGAAAAAAAATATTTGAAATGCAGTTCAGAGCATATATGGAGTTATGGCTTCTTGAAAAAGCTGCAGAGTAAGGCAAAATGGGAGAAAAGGAAGAAAAAAGTAGTGTGCATAGTATGGGGAGCCCAAGATGGAGGAAAAACAGCGGAAGACTGGAGAGTATGCGTGTGTGTATGTGGGGGGGGGGTCTTGAAACAGTAGGTCTAGGGTGCCATTTTACCTAAGTCCAGAGCTGTACATAAACTTGCTGCAATGCATCATAGTTGCAACTAAATGCCAGTAACTGTAAATGTCCCTTTGTGAGATGGTCCAACATAGTGTGGTACACAGGCCTATTGTAATGTAAGAGTATTATAGCCACAAACCAGTCTGTGTGCACTACTCCTAAACGTTTGCAGTATGAACTAAAATGTTGCTTAGGAGGGGTGGCAGTGACAAGGTGATATGTAGACTTGAAGTGCCCAGGGGGCCCCCAACTTGACATCTTCTGGGGGCCCCCAAAATGCTAACACTGGCCCTGCTTATCCTGAGGCAAGAAGATCAGAAGATGGTATGTGGTAGGTTCTATTCTCACACAAGGTGCTCGGATTAAGTTGTGAGAAAAGTTAACGAATCTTGCATACAATTAATTTATTTAGCCAGGTTAACCTTAACTATTAATTTAAATCTAATGATGTTGCTCAGTATGCAATAGGAATTTTGTTTAGTACATATTCTAAGAATTCTGGGCCAGTGTGGTTAGTATGTTGGATTATGGTGAAACAAGATATCTTATTCATTAAAATGTCAGGGCTAACTCAATACAGACTACAAACAGTTGTCGAAAGGGATCCCAGAAACAGAAGGAAGAATCTGCTGGCAGGCCACTAGCTAAGATGAAAGCCGTGTTCACATGAAGACCCTGAACAGCTGTTTTGGTAACAAGAATAGCAAGAGGTAAATTGAGATAAGGAATATTTTTAACTGTGAAATTGCTCACCTGTAGTAAGAAGGGAAGGTAGATGCAGTTCTGTGAAGGAGAAGAAACAAATATTGAGCTTTACATGTGAGCAATTGGTTTAATATGTGCTTTGAGTTGTGAATACAATTAAAGTTAAGCTGTGTTATTTATCTATGTATTTTAATTTATTAACATGAAAAATCCTTCTAGGAATAGTTCATTCTCAGAGGGGGCCAAAGGAGACGAGCTTCAAAATAAGATTAAATTATTTATTTATTATTCATCTGTTGTTCATTTGCAGGATATACATAAGCAAATGGAGCTAAAATAAGTTCAGCAGTAATTTACTGCTGTTAACATTTTGATAGTTACTTATGAACCTGAAAAATTTAAAGACCAAGAAATCTTGTAGAATACATTAGATGGAACAGATTAAGATGTAGTTATGTAAGAATGTGCAATAGTAATGACAGTGTAGGTATCTTACTGGCATTTGCAATATTTGATCCAAGTGCAGTTTCCACATACAAATCTTGATGTGTGTTTGGAATTAAGCGATCTGCTTTGCTTTCATGCTAAGAAAACTAAACCAAAATGAAATAAATATTTTAGTTTTCAGTTGGCAGATGAGTTTAGAAATTTTGTTTTGCTTAGTTCCCCTTCCCCAACCCCCACTGTCTATTGATCATCAGCCCCCCCCCCCCAATCATTGCTCCCATTCATTCTTTATCACAGAGTTAATAGGTGACTGTGATGACTCATCATTCAGTATCAGGGGTAGTTTGAGTTTTATTTTAGTTGTTTTTGCTTATACTTGTCGAAGCACTGCGTAGGGGTTTTACATGAGGCTGCCAGGAAAAGGGCATTTCCTCAGTTCTGTCAGATACTTTTCCTACAAGCAACACTGTCCCTCCCAAAAACATTAGTAGTGCTTTTTTTCAATGTCCAACAGTGCCCCACCCATGGTGCTCCTGAGTTAAGCATTCTTTCCCACTCCCTAGGAAATGTGAATGGGCAAGGTGCTACTACTAGTCTTGTGCCCTGGTGGGACTTGGATTTTTTGAGGTGGAGCATGTCCATTAATTCTGGGTTTGACATGGCTTTGTACGTCAGGTATAGATCGCCTCTGAGCAGGCGGTAAGCAACTGAGTAGAGCTAGAGTTTCTTTAGTCGAGCTGCATAGGACATTGTTTGTAACCCATGATCCTCTTGGTGAGGTACTTTTGGGGTCTCTCCAGTTGCTGCAGGTGTCGGGTAAGGTACATCCCAAAAGGGGCATTGTATTCAATTATGGGCCTAATGAGTGACGAGTAGAGGGGCACAATGACCTCTCTTGATCTAGATGCGAACCCTTTCGTGATAACGTGGGCTATATAGAAGGTCTTTCTAACCACTTTGGCTTTCGCTATCAAGCTTCATCAAGCCTATAACAGTCAAATCTAAAATGAGGTTTATATAAAAAATTCAAAAAATGTCAATCAACACAATTAATCAATTAGTGAAATAGCCCCTTAAAGGCATCAGCTTCATAAGACATTTGATTCATTTTAGATTTGACTGTTATACTCTTGATGAAGCTTGATAGCAAAAGCGCTTGTCAATTGTGTACCTGAATAAAACTGCTACTTTGTGTTTTAAATCAAGAGTGAATTTATACTTCACTTGGATTTGATATCCCAGGAACCAGGGTCTGAAGAGACGTGACTGCTTTTTATACTATTTGTTTGCTGACTGCCTGGGGTGACTGCGAGCTGGTTTCTGATTTTATTTTTATGAACTGGCTTTTTCTGCTCGCAGTCTTTAACCAATACGTGGTATTTTTGTTTATAATTTTCGTTTGATCTGTAAGCATGTTTTTTTTTTTCCATTTCTTTAAGTTAAAATCATTAAAAATGGTTCCAGGCATGATATTTTTGAAATGTATAGTTAGAATTTGCACAGTCAGCCCTGTAATAATTTGCTCAGATATGAAAAAGAAATGATATGCTCACCCACTCACATGACTTACGTGCAATACTACACTGTTTTTAATATTTCTATCTGTCGATAGCCACACATTTACCAGTGGTTTATAGGGATTCAAGAACCCCATGAAAGCAGGCTGATTCGTTTTCTTATGGGTTGCATACAGATGTAAAACATACTAATATACTGATAATATGAACATGGATGCATGCACACACCTGTGTTACCTTTTTATAAAGGGGGAGCTTTTCAGGGTTTTTTTCCACTATCTTGGTATTCAGAAAGTGCCTGTACGTACAGAATCATTTAAAACTGGAGACACAAGGAAGGCACACCTCTTCTCACAGGACATGAGCACAAATGGGATCTTTCAGTTTACTTATCTCAGAAATATTGATAGTCTGTGTCATAAAGACAATGCCCCCATGCCAGGTATGGATTGTAGGCTATGCCCTGTCATGCTGGATATGGGCTGAGGGCTGTGTCCTCCCTCCAGCCATGGTTGATTAAGTAGGGGAATGTTCTCTGTATGATCTTCCTTATTAAGAGGGTGACTGACTGCATAATGTGAGAAAGTGGTGTCAAACATAAAGTCTGAATACAGAAAATGAAAGCAGGGGCAGTGCTTCAACCCCCTACTTGCATGCTGATTATGCTCCTCAGCTTTTACAGCTGCAGTTGAACTGTTGAGATCTAACAGGCTGATTAAATTATGGATGGATAGTTTAGGAGCCAGACTTAGCAAAGATAATGCACTCTTAGAGACCATAATGAGTGTGAGAATTTTGGTATGGTGGAGTGTGGGTGATGTCTGTACCAGGTACAGAGTGCTAATTATGTCCCTCCATGCTGAGTGTAGGGTGTGTGCAGATATCCTCACCCCAGTCATAGGTAATTTCATATGTGGGGTCTATATTAGTTAATCAAAAGCTTAATTGAGTGACTCATTATTTGTTCGTAGGTTCATAGGTTTATAGATTAGTACTAAGCTAACTGTCCTTGCGAGCCATTTTAAGCCTAGCCAATTATCCCTTGTGAGATTCAAACCCTACACATTGTGTTTGTAAGGCAAACACCTTAACCATTAGGCCACCCTCCCAACCCCAATTAAGCAAATGCTCAATTAAGCGAATGATCGTTTAAGCGAAAACGTTCTTGGGGAAAAAGACTAGTAGCCCACCCACCAACCATAACAAACAAAATAAAATGTAAAACTCTATGAAATGGGGGGCTTCACCCTCCACCTCCCAACAAAATATACCAACCCTTGAGATCACACTACAGTGGGGAAAAGGGAAAATTCCCAATGATGGCCAATCACGTTCTTTCCCCGGGAAACAATTTGCTTAAACGTTTGCTTACTTAATTGAGCTTTCACTTAAATAAATTCTACAAATAGCAATTCACTCTAAGCTTTCAATTAACTGATATAGACCTGAATATTTTGTGCTAAATATGATGGATGAACACCAAAATATGCAGTAGAAGCAGCCTATTACTCCCACTAGCAGGTTTATTGGGTACACTCTTCAGATTTACCATCCTTAGTTGAATTAGCAGGAATTGAAAACAACTGGACAAAATTATAGCCTGGCTTGATAGGAATAAAGGTGTCTTAGTGACCATATTGAATATTAGAGTCCTCTTACAGACCATTCTAGGTATCATTAGGAAATGAAATTCTGTTTAAGTAAAGATTGAACTGCTTATTGAGGTTCTTGGACTAGAGAATAGGCTTATGTTACAAATAATGGATATGGACAGAGGAGTAGTGAGGTTATAAGATGCAGTGGGCTTTCCCTAGATAAGCGTCCACTCAACCCAAAACAAAGCTGAGGACCAAAAGAAAAGTTCTAATTGTTGCAATGAGCTTATATAAGTTTCATGCCTGCCAAAACATCAACCATGGCTGCAAGTGTAGACTGGTATTTGACACTTCAATGATACCAACTTGGCAAGCTCTTTAACACTGTCAAATGCACCTCATGATGGTTTGTGCTTCCTTCACCTCACCTTAATTATAGTAATAACTATGGTAATATTCTTAAGAGATTAAAAGAGATTCTTCCATGGATATAATTTTGAATACATGTCCAATTTTACTTGCTTGTGGTCCTCCAGAGGTTTTTCGTGGCTCAGCGCTACTGTCAGGTAGAACACTAAGCCTAGCCTCAGAGGTACTAACATACCTCTCACCCACTAGCCATTCCTAAGTGCGACCTCTCTTCCTCACCATATAAATTTACCTAACACTATGGATGTACAATTTCTCAGTTTCTCCAACTAACTTGGTCGATGTGGACATCCTGAGACAGTGTAGTAACTGTCTTATGCTGACTGATAACCCTCTGCTCCTAGACCACACAAACTCAACACGTGAGAGAGTCAGCTATATTAAGAACCTTGAATCCATGCTCCCTCACACACTAGTCAGTTCATATGATAATGAGTGGGTCGTCAGCATGCACATCTCACTTCCTACTCCACCCAAACCCACATCACACATACCTACACATGCAGAGGTCCTCACCCGAAACATACAATGAAGTCTAGAGATATTTGAAAAATATAAAAAAGAAATATGGACTCGGGAAAGAAAGAGATTTGATATGGTGCAATATTTATGCAAAGGAGAAAGCTAAGTTAACTAATATAGAGAAAGCAGTCTCAATGATATCTGAAGAGAAATACAGGCAAAAACATCCAGATATGGAAAATTTCACAATAAAAAAATAATAGCACAAAGATGAAATGTGGAAAAGAAGATTAGTATAGCAGAAGTTGAAGTTATGGAGTGATTGCGAAGTGAAGGATTTAATGTAGAAAGTCTAACACAGACTATATCAGAGCACGATGGAGTGTGTTCCCAGAATAAGGAAAAGCAAGAAGATCGGGAGACATGAAGAAGAAATATGGACATGGGAAAGAAAAATATTTTAATATGGTGTAATATTTGTGCAAAGGAGAAAGTAAAACTAGCCAATACAAAAAGAGCAGCACCAAAGATAATTGAAGAGAAATACAAGCAAAGGAATCTGGATATGGAAAACTTTACAAAACAAAAAATAAGGAGATTAAGGGGAAAAGTAGAAAAAGAGATTAGTAATGGAGAAGTCAAAGTAATAGAAATTTAGGTTATGGACCAGCTGCAAACAGAAGGATTTAGTGTAGAAAATCAAAAGCATAAAGCACCACAACTGGATAGAGCAATAGATATCCAAATTAAGGGGAAACTAGTGGAACAAGAAGCAATTGGTCAGGTGCCATATCAAGATATTTTGGAGCCTTCCACAGGAAACCAGTATAAACATTCATTTGAAGCTAGACAGCAAATGAAGGAACAGAAAACTGTGGAAACTCTGATACAGTCAGTGTTGAGGAGTGATAGGCTAGTGAGTTCCCATATGATAGAGCAACGGATGATGCAGGATGAAGTTGAAGAAAATGCGCCACAGGAAGATGCTATAGAACCTTCTATAGAATGCCCACAGGAAACGGAAAATAAGTGATGTGCCCTCATTTGGGAAGAAAATCAGTTAAGAGAAAAGTTGCTTGATTTAATAGACATAGACAGATATATGAAGATCAAAGAAAGAAATAGACTGCAGAAGGTTAATAAAACCCCAAAAGTCAGAAGTTTGATAAAACAAATGAACACAGTAATTAGGACTGTTCACAGAGATCCATGCAATATAACAGAAGTAAACAGAATATATTACTGTGCTGCTAAATGAATAACTGATAAAGTTCTACCACAGGAACACAAGGTAGTGAGGAAAAGGAAGGGACGAAAGTGAATACCATCATGGAAGTATCGAACAGAGAAAACTATAAAACAGCTAAGACAAGAAGTGTCATTTTTAGAAGATTATAGAAGAGGGAACAGATCAACAAAAATGCTAAGAAAGATAGATGTGATAAAAGCAATGTGCAGAATTATAACAGACCACAATCTGTTATGTACTATATTAAATAACAAACAAAAAATTTCAGCACAGGCGGAAAGACTTAGAAGATACGAAGATAAATATAAAAGAAAAGTACAAAATAAGCAATTTATTAATGATCCAAAAAAATTTTGTAGAGAACCCTAATAATGGGGAATTTCAACTACTCCACCATTAACTGGGAAAACGACTTATGTACCAACTCTTTTGCTCAACGTTTTCTGGAATTCATAAATTCCAATGCCTTGGATCAACTTATTCACACCCCCACCAGGGGCAGCAATATCCTAGACTTGGTCATTTCCAATATGGGTGACCGGTGTTCCACAGCAGAGGTCAATTCCTCGTAGGTCAGATCCGACTACAAGCTAATCACCCTAGACATCCACATCCCGCCCCCACCCCCCATTAGGGAAACCACCGTTAAAAACTTCTCCAAAGCCAATTTCACACTTCTTAAGACAGAAGTGGCAAACTTTATGACACCCATGCAGACGGACAATAGAGGCACTACTGCTGAATCTTACACAAATGCACTTTATAAGCACTTACATGAGTTCATGGATCGTGCTATCCCTAACAGAACCAAGATGCTATCCTCAAAAAAAAGAAGACAATCTGGTGGTCCTCTGCCATAAACAAACTCTACAACAAAAGAAAGAAACTGTTGCAAAAAAGAGTAAAATCCCATGACTGGAGGAGCTCCCTGGTCAGCCTCCGTAAGAAGCTGAGATCCCTCATTAAATCCTCCAAAGCTAGTTATGAAAACAAAATTGCCACTGACTCTAAAGACAACCACAAAGCATTCTATAGCTATGTCAAGAATCTCAATGGCAATATTCAGATCTGCTCTGAGTTACAGCACGATGGCACTAAATATACAGAACCAACTGATATTGTCAACATTCTGGCAGATAGGTTCAGTGCTAACTTTACCCCCCTCTCACCCGCTAAAGGACCCATCTCTATACCGAAAGAATGCAAAGTTCCTGTAATCGTGGCTGCACAGGTAAAAAACACACTCTCCAAAGCCAAGAACACAGCATCCATGGGACCTGACAATATCCCAGGCTGCGTTCTACATGAACTACAGAATGAACTGGCACCCCACCTAAGTAACATGTTCAATCATAGCCTCACCTCAGGCTTTGTGCCCACTGAATGGCGCACCATGACAGTTATCCCACTCCACAAAGGGGGAGCCGCGATGGACCCCGGGAACTACCGCCCCATTAGCCTGATGAGCCTGGTCTGCAAGGTCACGGAATGTATCATCATGGAACTCATAAACAAAGACATTGGTAATCCCCATACTCTGGACCCCACCCAGTTCAGGTTTGTAAAAGGCAGATCTTATCTCCTAAAGCTGATAGACTTCTTTGAAGCAGTCACCAAAGACATAGATGAGGGTAAGGTGGTTCACAAAGCCTATCTAGAGCTCGCCAAGGCATTCGACACCATCCCCCATTCTGGAATTATAGATAAACTCACTAAACTAGGTATAAATCCCTATGTCACAAGATGGGTTGCCAACTGGCTCATGGACAGAACCCACACTGTGAAAGTAGTAGACTCCAAATCCGACTTCAGACCAGTGACAAGTGGAGTACCACAGAGTTCAGTCCTGGGTCCTCTCCTGTTTGGTATGTACTTTTCTGAAGTACAGGCTAACACAGAAGGTTTTTGGCTAATGAAGTTTGCAGATGACTGCAAACTAGGATACATAATCGAAACTCCTAACAATGTGGACATTCTACAAAAGGGCCTCACTGAGACAGATGCCTGGTGTCAAAGCCATGGCTTGAAGCTCAGTGCCAAAAAATACATTGTCATCCCCTTTGGTAAAAACTCTGTACCCATGAGCTACCATATAGGTGGTAGTCTACTTAACACTGAAAGTGTGATAAGAGACCTTGGGACACAGGTGGACAGTAGTCTCTCCTTTGATAATCACATCGCCACAGTGGTCAGGAAATCCTTTTACTTGGCACACCTCATCACAAAAGGTTTCTCATCCAGAAAAAAAAGGTCACTGTTCCCCTCTACTCATCACTCATTAGACCCATTATAGAGTACAGCCCTCCTTTTGGTATGTACCTCACAAGACATCTACAACAACTGGAGAGGCCACAGAAATAACTCAAAGATGATTACTGGCCTCAAATAGATGCCCTATGCAGACTGTCTCAAAAAACTCCAGCTTTACTCCATCGCATATCACTTGCTTAGAGGTGATCTCTGCCTAACATACAAAGCTTTGTCTAAGCCAGAGCTGTTGGACATGCTCCCCTTAAAGAAATCCCAATCCCCCCGAGCTACATGCTGTAGGGACCTAAACTTTGTCACCACAATAAACAGAACATGCTGGAGGGATAGATTCCTGCCCCAGAGACTTCCCATACTCTGGAACAGACTACCTGTCTATGTCAAACAGAGCTCGTCATTAGCACTCTTCAAGAAAAATCTTGATGATTGGATGGGAAATAGGAAATTCACCCCGGGGATCACTTCTGTGGCTCTGCTCGACAGGGGCACAGGAAAATAATTTTCTTGGGTGTCGAAAGCCAGGGTACCTTTTTGGCTAGGCTTATATAGGCCCTAGGGCCAATAGCCTAGTACCTACCTATGAATTGGGAAATAAGGTAAAAGGAATTGAAAGACCGCCAAAAAAGAAATAGATACATTTTGGAGAAGTAGCTATGAAGATCTTGTGGAACATAAGAAAGATGCTAAATGGATAGAGCTAAAAGAAAGAATGAAGGTTAAAGAGACAGGATATGAAATGGGATGAAGTAACAGCCAGAGAGACTGAAACAGAGTTAAGAAAAGCTTCTAATTGGAAAACCCCAGGCCCAGATGCAGTACTTAACTTTTGGTTGAAAGTATTAACATCTTTGCACGAGAATTTAGCCATGAGTAAAAACTATTTATATGCGCACCCCGAACAGATACCACACTGGTTAACAACAAGGAAAACAATGCTCTTACTTAAGAATGAACCTGCAAGCTACCCTAAAAATATAGCCCAATAACTTGCCTTCCAATGATGTATGAACTACACATGGGAATTGACGCTGACAGAGTCTATAGTCATTTAGAAGAAAACTCAGTTATGGCAGTAGAACAAAAGGGCAGTAAAAGAAAGTCATATGGAACAAAGGATCATCTGTTAAAGTTATAATGGAGAACTGTAAGAAGAGGAAGAATCTAAGTATGGCATGGATTGACTACAAAAAAGCATTTGATAGTATCCCACATTCATGGATAAAAGAGTACTTAAAAATGTATAAACTACACCCTACACTGATTGACTACATTACAGTAACCATGAAACAATAGCAGACCACTTTGCAATTAAGCCATGATAAAGGACAGATTATTATCCCAGGGATAAAAATTCAAAGGGGGATATTCCAGGGTGACTCTCTGTCACTGTTGCTATTCTGTCTTGCCATTAATCCATTAAGTTGTTTACTTAACAGCTTAGGCCATGACTACAATTTGTTTCCTAGACAACAACAAAGTCGAATGACTTCTCATCTTCTCTTTGTCGATGATTTAGAACTGTATAGCTCATCAGATGAGGAAATGAAAGCACAGCTGCAGGTTGTCAAAACTTTTTCAGATGATATACTGGAATGTCATTTGGTCTTGATAAATGTGAGAGAGCAACCTTTAAAAAAGGAAAACTGCAGCACCAGTAAAACATCAGTTTGGGACAAGAATGTGATATAAAGAACTTGAGCAAGAGGGTGTGTATATATACTTGTGAATTTATGAAGGATCAGCAATAAAACATGAATAAATGTTAATAAAATTCAATAAGGAATACTTTAGAAGACTTAAATTAATCCTGAGAACAGCATTGACATGTAGGAACAAGATCCAAGCTATAAATCAATTTGCTGTTCCTGTCCTAACTTATAGTTTTGAAGTGATTGACTGGCCCCAAAAAGTGTTGGATAAATTGGATATTAAAACAAGAAGCATGCTTCATGCTCACCAAATGATTTATAAAAATTAGTGTATACCAAGATTATATATTCCCCATTCCAAAGGAGGCATGGGCCTCTTTGAAATTGATTACATGTATAGATCTTCAATCGTGGGACTCCACACATATCTACTGCCTTCACAAGATCCAAATGTAGTGAAAGTTTTGAAATATGAGGAGAATAAATCTAAGATGACGTCTCTGCTTAATCTAGCAGAAGCATATCGACGTCAAGCAGGAATGGAAATCAAACCAGAAGTAGATAAAAATCAGGCAGCAACTGAATGTGCCAAAAAAAAAAAAGAATATAAGGTGGACCAGCACATGAGAAGGCAAGAAATGTGGAAAAAACATAAATGTAGTTGCAAGTATAGAAAACTTCTGGAAAAGCCTCATGTTGATCAAGAACAAATGCAGGAATGGTTAAGGAGAGGTGAATTTAAACCAAAAATGAAAGGTTAATATTGACAGCCCAAGATAGTGGGCTATGTACACACTAGTTTGCGAAGTCTATTGAACGTGTGGGAGAAACAGACAAATGTAGGTTTTGTGGAACCAAATTGAAACAGTCACACACCTTGTTGCTGGTTGTGACATAGTAATGGCAGAAGGATTGTATACTGAAAGGCATAATAATGTGGCGAGACTGTTGCGCTGGGGATTGTGCAAACATTATGGTTTTTGAAGTGGCTGAAAAACACTGGAAACATGAGCCACACAGCATCATAGAAAATGATGAGGTCTACATCACATGGGATCACTCATTACCAACAGTTCAAAAGATGGATGCTAGAAAAACGGATATAGTGGCCCATGAAAAGAAGATAAAAGTAGCTTTGATCATTGAAATTGCCACACCCAGTGACTATAGTGTCTTGTGTACTGAGAGACACAAAGTCATAAAATACCAGGATCTGCAGGCAGAAATGAGAGCCATGTGGAAGAAAGATACCGAGACAGTTCCAATAGTAGTAGGAGCAACGGGTCTTATAAAACAGAATTTACAATCGTATTTAGATATGTTACCAATCCATGTAACCCCATACGAACTGCAGAAGGAGTCATTACTGGGCACATTACGGGTGCTGTGAAGAGCACTACTGGCTGACATCAAAGAGTGAAAGTATATTAATTTCATGAACTTTAATCGTACTCTGACTTAGGAATGGGGAACATTCCCGTCATGGTATTAGAAACCCAAAAGACTTGGAGAAATTAAAAATAGGCGGAAACATACCTAAACACAGTCACCTCCCAAACACAAATACAAGCACATTACACATGATACTTCCTCTGCAGAACATATTGCACATAATAGCTCTTGCACCAGTGTCTAACCTGTCAAGCCCTTAATGCAAACCACAAAACCAAACACATTAGTCATAGGTGATTCCATCATGAGACACGCACATGTCCCTCTCACCAGGGTGGATAAGGAGAAGGTCATGGTCAGCTGTCTGTCAGGTGCCAGGCTCCACCACATCACACATGCACTCAAGTCTCTCAACAACAGGTACTGTTATAACTCTGTCATAGTCCATGTTGGTGTGAATGACTTGAGATGTACCTCTCTGGACTATATGAAGAGAGACATGACTGAGCTCTCGGATTATGTGTCTCAGGCAGGTATGCCCCTACCCTTAAGCAGCATTTTACCTTCACCTAGGATGATGCTTCAAAACAAACAGAAAATGATTGACTTCAATAATTGGCTTAGTTTCTGGTGTCATTCCAAGGGGATACAGTATCTGTCAGCCTGGGATGACATGACTGACAGACCTTGATGCTTTGGCAGAGATGGTCTTCATCTGTCACCCCTGGGATTTTGGCTATTGGCCAAACCTTTCTCCACCCACATAGTGCCTTTTTAGGCAGTGTCTCAAGGACAAAATTCCCAGTGTAAGAACTCCATCTAAGAACAACCTGAAGGCATCGCTCTCACCCTGTTAGAATACGAAATCTAGACAACCTCAAGGCATAGCTCTCACCCTGTTAGAATAAGAAATCTAGACAACCTCAAGGCACAGCTCTCACTCTGTTAGAATAAGAAATCTAGACAAAGAGGTAAATAATGGGGGAACAAAGGGCAAAAAAATAGGGGCAGTTTTTAAATATTGCTCTTACAAACTTAGAAAGTTGATAGAATAACAGGTTGTGCATTGACATGACTTTTCTGATTGGTATGAAGTCTGAAACTCAAATGTGTGGTCATTATTTTCTGACTTTGATCCTTAATGATTTGTCAATGATTTGCCAGAAAACCACAATTTTATAAGAAATAGAACAAAAATATGAGTTAAAAATCTGGACATTATGTGAAAATCTGGACAGTTGAGAGGTATGCCTCAAGGTTTTGCTGCTATATGCTAGGGGTCTTAACATGAAACTGCATTCACTGGAAGCAGTCCTCACCTTAGAAGCCATAGACATTTGTGCAGTCACAGAGACCTGCTTCAAGGCTGTTTAGAGCCCTCAAGCCATATCGGACTACACCTCCTTCCACACGTTCAGTCCACAAACTGATAGAGTGAAAACTAAAGAAGGTGGTGTATCAATATTCATTAAATATAAATACACCTCCAGATTGGTCAGACAGCATGAGTCCCTGGAGATACTTCAGGTGTAATTAACTGTTGATAGAACACCTATTCAAGTCTTTGCCAGCTATAGGACCCCCTCTGTGAATCAGGACACCCACTCTTCCTACTTGGATCTACTTGAGTTGGTTAAGATACATCCAACCACCATGGTTTTGGGTGATTTTAACTGCCCATCCATAGACTGGAGAAATTACTCATGCACAAACTCACTTCCCCAAAGGTTCCTCAACTTCATTAAATCCAGTGCCCCGGATCAGCTAGTTGACACCCCCACAAGGGGTGCCAACATTCTGGATCTGCTACTTACCAATATGGGGGACCACTGTAGCACTCCCAAAGTTACTGTCTCACCTGCCCCCCCCCCCCAGTACCAACTAAACTAAAAAGCTTCTCCAAAGTTCAATCTCAGCCTTACTACAGGATATGTACCCAAAGAGTGGCGGACAGCAACAGTGGTCCCTCTCCACAAAGATGGTGCCTCAATGGACCCTGGAAACTATCACCCCATAAGCCTGACTAGCTTGGTCTGCAAAGCTATGGAAAGGATCATCATGGACCTCATAAATAAAGATATTGGAGACCTACAGACACTGGATCCTACCCAGTTCGGCTTTGTTAAGGGCAGATCCTGCATCTTAAACCTGGTCAACTTCTTTGAAACAGTCACCAAGGCCATTGACGAAGGGAAGGTGGTCCACACAGCCTACCTGGACCTCGCAAAAGCCTTCGATACAATACCCCACTCGGGCATTATAGATAAGCTCACCAGCTTAAATATAAACTCCTATGTCACTAGATGGGTTGCAAACTGGCTCAAGGATAGAACCCACATGGTTAGAATTGCTGGAGCCATGTCAGACTCCAAACCAGTTACAAGTGGCGTCCCACAAGGCTCAGTTCTGGGACCTCTCTTGTTCTGTATATATTTCTCGGAGGTACAGGCCAACACAGAAGGACTGTGGCTGACCAAGTTCGCAGATGACTGCAAACTGGGCGCCATAATCGATTCTCCAGCCGACATGAGCATCCTCCAAAAGGGCCTCATAGAAACAGACAACTGGTGCCAGAGCTATGGCCTCAAGCTAAATGCCAAAACGTGTATAGTCATCCCCTTTGGCAAAAACAAAGTGCCCACAAATTACCACATAGGTGGTAATCCATTAAGTACAGAAGAAGTAATTAGGGACCTGGGGACCCAAGTTGATAGCATTCTCTCATTTGACAACCACGTGGCCAAAGTGGTTAGAAAAACATTTTATATATTCCACCTAATCATGAAGGGATTCACATCTAGATTAGGGGAGGTCATCGTGCCTCTTTACTCATCCCTCATCAGGACCATAATCGAGTACAATGCCCCTTTTGGGATGTACCTTACTAAACACCTGCAGCAACTGGAAAGACCCCAAAAGTACCTCACCAAGAGGATCAAAGGGCTCAAACAGATGCCATATGCTGCCCGGTTAAAGAAACTCCAGCTCTACTCAGTGGCATACCGCCTGCTCAGAGGCGACCTGTGCCTGACGTATAAAGCCATGTCCAACCCGGAATTAATGGACATGCTGCACCTCAAAAAATCCAAATCCCATCGAGCTACACGCTCGAGAGACTTGAACCTCAGCACTGAAATAAATAGGACATGCTGGAGGGACAGATTCATAACTCAAATGCTCCCTTTACTCTGGAATAAAATCCCAGTCCAGGTTAGGCAGAGTCCCTCATTGACTCTCTTCAAGAGGAATCTTGATGAGTGGATGGGAGATCATAGGTTTACCCCGGGTATCACTTCTGTGTCACTGTTAGACAGAGGCACAGTATGCTAACCTCGAAAAAGGGCATAGCAAAATTAATTTAAAATGGGTGGCGAAAGCCAAACATACTCTGGCTAGGCTTATAAATGCCCTAGGGCAGATGGCCTAGTATGAACCTATGAACCAAAGCAGATTATAACCTCTAACAGGATGGTATAAATAGCTTCACTGTACCTCCCCCCTCATATGGAAATGGCAACTATGTTGAGTTCTGTATAATTGCTTTATATAAACACCTGAACAGCTGCACTGACTTGGCCGTAAATGATAGGACCAAAACAAGTTTCTCAAGGAACCTGTCTTGTGGACAACTGCCATTAACAGGCTTTACAATAAGAGTAAAAAAATGCTGTCTAAGAGTAAGAGGGAGCAAGTCCTAAACAGGAAACACTCCATCCTCAGCTTAAACAAGCAAATAATTCTTATGAAGGTCTCCAAAGCTAACTACAAATCTAAATTAGCTTCCTCCACTAAGGACAAGCATAAGGTGTTCTTTAGTTACATCTGTAACCTAAAAGGAAGGGCTCAGATTTGTGCAGAACTGGTAGCTAATGTTACCACATATACAGAGCCTGTGAACATTGCTAACCTGTTAACTGACAGGTTCAGTGAAAACTTCACTCCCATGTCCCTGCCACTCTTACCCCAAAACAGCCCTACCACCTGTTGTCTATCTTGTATCTCATAAGATCAGGTCATGAACTCCCTCTCTAAGGTCAAAAACACAGCATCCATGGGACCTGATAACATCCCAGGCTGCATCCTACATGGACCCAAACAAGAATTAGCAATGCCATTGAGTACTCTTTTCAATCAAACAAACTGGAAGCAAAATGAAGGATGACCTCAAAGTTTTATTATAAATCAATTCAATCCACAGCAAACCACACTTTTGACAAAACCATTGGTTTTGTCAAAAGTGTGGTTTGCTGTGGATTTAATTGATTTATAATAAAACTTTGAGGTCATCCTTCATTTCGCTTCCAGTTTGTTTGGTTGGTACGTGGGGTTTGGCAAACTCCAATTTTGGCGTTTTTTCTTGGTACTCTTTTCAATCATAAGCTAAGCACTGGCTTCATCCCAGCTGAATGGAAAAAGGCCACCATTATCCCCTTGCATAAAGGTGGTACTTCCACTGACCCTAGGAACTATAGACCTATTAGCCTGACTAGCCTTATCTGCAAGGCCATGGAGAGAATCATCTTTGACCTTATTAAAGATACTGGCAACCTCTAAACACTGACCCTACTCACTTTGGATTTGTCAAAGGGCGATCATGCCTGTTAAACTTGGTGGACTTCTTTAAAATAATCATCAAGGCCCTTGATGAGGGGAAATCTGTGCATACAGCCTACCTAGACTTAGCCAAGGCTTTTGACACCGTCCACCACTCAGGCATAATTGACAAACTCACCCAGCTAGGTATCCACTCATATATTATTAGATGGGTCGCTAACTGGCTCAGTGATATAGTCAAAATCCACCTCCAACAGCAGACCTGTAACCAGTGCTGCTCTGCAGGAATCAGTCTTAGGACCACTACTGTTTGGAATATATTTCTCTAAAGTGCGAGCTAAAACTAAAGGTCTGTGTTTGACAAAGTTTACTGATGACTGCTAACTGGGAGCAGTCATAGAATCTCCAAACAATGTCAACATCCTACAAGAGGGTGTTACACAAACAGATGACTGGTGACAAAGTTATGGCATTAAACTCGATGCAAAAAAATGCATCATCATCCCTGTCAGTAAGAGTGAAGTTCCTGCTAACTACCACATCAATAACACCACCCTAAGTACCACACCCAGTGTTGAGAGACCTGGGCATACAGGTTGACAGCAACCTTACCTTTGATTACCATGTCTCCATAGTGGTAAGAAGGGCATTCTTTACTGCTCATCTCATAAGAAAGAGCATTACCTCCAGAAAAAAGAAGTTATAACCTCCCTTTACTCTTCCATAATTAGGCCAATAATTGAGTACCTTTCCAAGTACCTGCAGCAATTGGAGAGTCCACAAAGGTTCTTCACAAGGAAAATGCAACATCTTCAGCCTGTCCTATGAGGACCATCTGAAATCAGTCACTTTATTCTGTTTCATACAGACTACTCAGAGGTGATCTCTGCCTTGCATATAAGATAATCTTTGACCCTGCTTTATTGAAAATGCTGCATATCCGTAAGTCAAATGGTACATGGGTTACTCGCTCTAATGGCCTTAACCTGGTATGTGACATTAATAGAACCTGCTGGTGGGACAGACTTTTCTCCCAGAGGTTACCACACCTTTGGAACAGACTCCCACTTAATGTCAAACAGAGCACCTAATTGTCCCTCTTCAAATGCAACGTGGACAAATGGATGGGTAACCATAAATTCACCCCAGGCTTGTAAGGGCCCTAAGGTTATTAGCCTTGTAACCGCCTATGATCCTATACGATCCTATATATGTAATGATATTATAAGTGCTTTCTGTTTCTAACATTGCCATTAAAATATCCTGCAATCAACAACATATGTGTTACTGATGATGGGAGAGTATAAGGAATATACTTTTACAGTGAACCTAAAACAGCTGTTTCTTCCATTGAAATTTGATACTCTGTAAAGTTTCATAAACTTCAAAACTAACATCTATTTATGTTTTTTCTTAAACGATCAAATCAGTTTATGTCAAAATTATAAACACGTACTCTTGAAAAATCAGTAGCCACGCCGGTATTAATTCTTCTTAAAAAGTGACAGTTCCAAGTACTTTAAATGCATGAGTAAAAAAGTAAGAAAGTGTTAATATTTTGGAATTAGCACACAAAATTTCAAAATGTAATTCTTTTGAGATAAAAACACAAACTACTCAGAGTATGAGTGTAGTTATAAAGCTTTCTTGGAGACTTTTACTACAAATCAATTAGGTGGTGAAATGCTGACTATGTAGGCACTTATACTGACCCTATAACTTGACTGCTAGCAGTCATTCATAAATTAATTTCAAAACAAATGTGCATACTGATTTTTCACAGGGATGCAAGTACAGTGTATTTCAAAATCATAACTACATTCTGTTGGTACAAAATTATAAATAATATTGGCATTTATGTATGTCTAAAATAATATTTTTATGCATTTTAATTTTTCAGACAGAAAAAGTACAACAGCAGCAAATTTATAAAGATCTACTTGACAATAATGGTGAAGCAGGGAATCCATCTGCTCCACTGATAACTCTGTTTCAGGAATAGTCCAAAAAAGCTGGAAAAATCAGCTGTGTGGGATAGGATTATGTAGCCATCTACCTGCTTCCCTATCCTGAAGAAGCGTCTAGGACTCCATGCTGCCTGTGTGACCTTTGGTGGATACCAAGAGCCTTACAAGTAGAGCATCACAGATGGGAAGTGACAGATGTCCTGTAAGGTCATGGGAAACCAGACTAAGCTCTACCATACAAAGAGGCAAGAGGCCCTCCAATGAAGGGTTATATGTAGGAGAATCTTGAAAGAAGCATTTGTGGTCTCGGGTAGGCAGAGCAGTGTGGAAGTAAGCCGAATGGTTGTAGCAGTCTAGCGGGGAACAGGGACAAGTAGTAGAAATATCTATACAAAAAAAAAATGTGGATGCAACTATTCTTTCTCCTTACATCTAAAAGCTCAGTTTAAATATTGTTTAAAGATAAAGGCTGTGCAATGTTGCCCAATAATCTGTTTACAAAAATATCAAACCATTTCACCAATATATAACACTTTATCTGTAGGAACGAATAATGGGGCAGTATGGTTATTGGTGGGTACAAATCATTTTTATTAGCATCGGTTTGTGTCCTGATCATAATTTTGTGTACCTTCCATTGTGATGTTATGTATCTTCTAGATGTAGTGATCCAATTTACTTTTCATTTAAATATACCATTATTTGTTAGTGAGCCAGAGTGTTATATTTTCTTTACCCAGTTTAGACTCCATTTATATTTTGTTGCTGAGAATTTTTTTTTGTATAGGACCATAAGATTCTTTGTCAGATTACATTGCCTGTGTATAACATTGCTTTTTGCTTGTGATTCTATGTGATGCCGGATTTAAGGGGTACAGTAATCTGTGAAATCTCAGTTTAGATAAGTAAATTCACTTTTTTCTACTTACCCTGCATTTTATTTATTCGTGAATATGGTGAAAAAACTAGGCAAAGTATCTATTTTATTGTCCAACATGAGAATTGGACAAAGAAAAACACAGAAACTGAGAGAATCAATCCCGGGACTACATGATGAAGACCTTCAGCATATCATAGCCTTAATCCCCTGTACTAAACTATTAAGAACTTTTGTTTATCTGTTGTAAATGCCTACATCTAGCTCACAGTATGTTGCTTATAAATTATCTCTTCTGTTCATTCCTTCCACCAACATTGCATGCCAGTAACAGGTCACAAACAAAAATTATTCTCTCAGTTTAATTAGTTGTTTTGGGTTTCCATTACCATGATGGGAATGGACCCCATTCCTAAGTCAGGATATGATTACATTTCATAAAAGATTTATACACTTTTGCCCTTGTTATGTAAAGCATTTGTTTTGTCTCATTTCATCTTCCATCCCAGCACAGCCAGTAGGAAAGGTCAGGCATATTATAGCAGAGCAGTAAGAGGGCAGTATAGTTAACAAGTGTCATATATGCATATTATGTAGATGACTGGGCAAGTTATACCTTGTGGTACAGAGAGAATTAATCCATCTATGTTACATTTATAATGGTTTAAGCAGTCTACTTTTACAGTATTTCTGTCCACAATTACATTTCTGAATACCAGATGTATTCATTCATTCATTTTATATATATCTGTTTTAGTGAACTTGTACAAAGAACCCTTACAGTCACTACCAAGGCCAGATGTACATAAATATAACAGCATATTCAAAAGAAAGCTTGCACTGAATGCAGCAGTATGAAACAGTAAGGCACATGATTGGTGAGACCTTGGAAGGTTTCAAAAATTCATAAATTAAGAACATTTGTAATCAATTTTCAGTTCATACTGCTGGCCTAATAACCCCTGTTCATTACAAACCATATTGTTTTCCTCTCAACAACACATTAAAAATGATTTCCCATATTCCCAACATCATTCATTCTGTATGCCATACATCAAAAAAGATGAAAAAGATTTTTTTTTTTGCAAACAGGTCCAGATAACACATTCAGCAAATGACGGTGGGTGGGGCACTTCTTTAAGTCATCACTATGCTTCACCAACTTGAATCCCAAGAGAATGACATTGCCACACAGCCTAATTAATCTCCATGTGTATTGTCATTTTTCCTTGCAGGTGAATACTAGCTTCCCATTTTGTAACTGAAATGCAATACCAACACAGACCCATTGCCAACTACTGCCGGCCTGTCCTACAGTGGAATTTTCTGGTAAGAAACAGTATGTATACCAGCAGCAACCCCCACCCCCATAAGTCAACATTCAACAAATTGTGGAGTCAAACTGCTTTGCAAAAGATTTTGTAAATATGTCTATAACCTGTTATGTTTGAGAATACATTTTAAAATCTACATCCAGTTTATCACTTTGTATGGTTTTACTCCTACCACATCTTTTGTATCTATAAAACGGTTTCATATTATGCTCAATATCTTTATATAAATTTTCTTCAATTCTTTTCTTAGTCTTGTCGTATCCTATATTTAATTTGTCTGTACAGCTTGCTAATTATTCAGTTTTCAATTTTTTATACTGTTTTCTTTTTGTAATCTCCATTTTTTGATGATATAACTTTCACAGGAGTAAGTTTTGGATTTGCTACTGTGTGACTCTTTGGCACACTGTCGCTTTTTTTTTCCATTTTCTTACATTTATTGACTCTCACCTAAATCAAGTATTTTGTTCTTATGGAAATATGTCCTCCTGACCATGCTGTACTGAACCTGATCTTAAACACTTTTTTTCTATTTTGTGCATTCAAATGACTTCTCTTTCAAATCTTGCCACACTCCATCTGCAGTTTTCGACTGAATTCATCACTACAATTAGTTTTACATGATGATTGTCTTGCTTCCAAGTCTGATTAATCTTTTGGGCATTGATTTATGTTTGTTTAGCAGAATTATCTAGCAGCAATTTAATCTATATAAATCCATGATCACTGTATGTCAACAGTGGTAAAACCTGACATGAAGTAACAGTCACTTTCTTAAGGACACAAATAATGTTTAGTACATTCCTTTCTTGGATAGGCTTTTTTACAGTTTGAAGCAATTGTTCCTGAACATATGCTGTAAATAATTTCCTTTCTAATGGTGTTAAATCAATATTTGTCCAGTATTTTTCTTGTAAAGTTAAGTCTCCAGCCAATATGATTTTTCCGTCCTTTATTTCATGCAAGAAATGTGTGAATTCCTCTAGGTCATCAGCATTTGACATTGGTGGTAGTGTCACTCAAACAACTGTTACATGTTTCAGGGTTGTCTTTATGGTCAAGTAATTCTACTCAACACAAACTGGTGCTACTGCAAGCATACATCCTAATTGCTGCTCTGCTACTTTTACATGCTTTTACTTTATATTGTGGTACATAAACAAGCATGCTGTAGGTGGATCGGACACTCTAAGTTGGCGCTTGACGTGAGTGTGTGCGTGTGTGTGCCTTCTGTGGAAGTTTGGGTGCTGGGCTAGCAACTTGACACTGTAAAATGCCACTGCCAATCATGAACAGACAGGTGATCCGCTGTGGTGACCCCTAACCGAGAAAAGCCAGAAGAAGAAGTGGTACATAAACAACCCATACAATATCTTTGTTGATGTCTGTGAATCACAACAGTTTTTATTTGGTTCATTGCATGTCCTTTGTGCATTTGATTCCTTTTAGGCTATCATTTAGATCTACTTATTTTCTTATTATATGCTCTTGGTCTCTAAATTACACCAAAACATCAAAACAGATAAACTACCCTTGCATACTAATCAACTTGTTTAAGCACACATACACACACATTTGTGTGTGCATGTATATATGTATGTATATATTATTTTACTGGTCTTTGCTGTTACTTTAGATATATGAATAATACCACATAGGATTCAGTGTCCAGGACTCTCACTACAGACCTTACACATGATCTTCCAACACTTCTTGATATTGTGGAAATATTCTGTTGACACTAGGAGATAGTTTCAAAACTTTCAAATTGCTTTCTGTGGCTTATAAAGCAGTTAGAACTACCCCTAGAATGTAGTCTTTCTGCTTTAAACCATGAATTAGAAGACTAATGAATCCAGAAGTATATAAAATTCCACTTTCACTCATACCAATCAAACCTTATGATTTATCACATCTTATGTAACATAGCTTGGCAAAAAGTTGTATATTTGAATAAACACTTCTACATTTATCTATGGTCTTTGGAATCATAGACCTTGCAGTCCATGCAATCATAAGCTTGCTCTCTAGGTAAGGGTATAAGTCCGGGCATCTCTTCAGAAATTATTTTTCCAAATAGTTCAAGGAGTGGCACTGTGTCTTTATTTTTGCAGTGAAAACAAAAGTGCCCGCTCCCTCTTCATACAAAACCATCTACCTGTGTGGATATGATGCCATCTTGTGTAACAGTATTCCTGAAATGTAGAGAAGATGCCAGCTAAGAGTTTAAAGAATAACAAAGTTGTTGGGTCTTTCGGCTTTTTCCCGGTTAGGGGTCACCACAGTGGAACACCGGTCCGCTAATGATTGGCAGTAGATTTTTCACAAACGCCGAGGTGCCAGCTCAACATTCAACCTTCAACGAAGGCACACCCATTACGCATGTCTTTCGAACACTCACTCAACCGCAGGGAGGACATGCAGACTCCACACAGAAGGCACTCCCCGTACTCCAACTGAGAAATGAATGGGAGACCCTCTTGCTGTGAGGCAACAACGCTACCGCTGCACCACTGCAAAATAACAGATAGAAGGTACTATTGTAAAATTGTTGCAAGAAATTTTCTCTGACTCATGGGCAAAGAATTGGTATATATTTTAAGAACTCTGTATAAACAATTCAAATGTAAGATTTCATGCTGTGCATTAAAATATCCCTGAATGTGAGCAGGCTATGACAAGATGGAATAAAAAGGTGCATACAGGGTTTCATTTATTATGTCTTGGAGTTTGTATGAGGATATTGCAGTAATCACACGTTGTGCACACACCACCTCATGAGCGAAACTGTCCTAAAGTTCATACTTTCTGAAAGTATCACTCATGTGTATACAGGTAAGGTAGGAAGAACAGCTGTCTTACATGTAAATTCCTAGTCGGTACATGAGGTTGAAAAACTTTATCAGTTCATTATTCCTTTTATCAGTTGTTGGTGCTCTTTCAGATAAAGTCTAATGATAGTGTATCTTTATGATCCCAATTTTTAAATGCTTGCTTTCCTCAGCAATACTGTATCTCAAATCAAAAATACGGTGCAGTACTTACCACTCTGGCAGGTAAAACAAATCTGATGTTGCTTCCTTATATGAACTTTTGACCTTGCTGCTAGTCTCATGACATGAGAGAGCAGGAAGTCTTGAATGATCTGTTTGCAGTCTTAGACTTGAATGCTGACTGCTTTTTCTGATTTCTGAATAAAACAATATGCTTATCATTTATGCCAGTGCAATGCAAAAATCACAGCTTGATAGCTTACAGGTATCAAGAAGGATGGCTAAGTCACAGGTATTTTCAGAACACTTATGCACTTCCCATCCAGGTACCCAGACATCCTCAATAGTTGAAAACTGCCATTGCAATGATGTACATGCATTGCAGAGCACTTCTTTGAAATTGCAACAGTATACTATTAACCATAACTGCATTACTGACCCATGTATAGATGTCCATCCATGGTGATTTCTTTCCCTTAACAAGATCTTAAGCTATCAACTTTTAAATAATGTATATAGTCAGCATGCTAGTAAAATACTCCTAGGCAACTGTGAATATTGTTTACTCATCCTAGACTCAAGAAAAATTACCCAATCACAAGGTTCCCTGTATAATCGCAATACTTTTCATACCTTGAACAGTAATCAGGATCACATATTGTTAATTACATATGATGACATCTCATCATTTCTGAAGTATTATATTGCACTCCACGCTCTCTAGTCAATAAGGAAATGCTCCCTTTTGTTCATCTTGCATAAACTGTTTTATTGAACTACACTCCTTCTATGGAAAAGAAAGCACTTCTCAAACAAACGTGTACAGCAATATTCTTTTTTAAAAAGTTTGCATAAAGTATGTGCTGCTCCCCTGTATTATGCATTGGCACTGCAACCTCCTACCAGAATGTCTTTCTGCTAAACATTCTTAAACAAAATCCTAATCATCTATAACATGGTTTTGAAATTCTTGTATGTACTGTTACTTATTATGGGTAATTTCCTTAGTACATAATCAAACATAATCCCCCAGATTCAGCAAGCAGCCATACAGGAATAACTTATTCCTGCATGGCAGGGACCGTTACTGTTCAGCACAGCAGCGCACCATGCATATGTGTGAAGGAGCGCTGCCGTGCTGTAAAACGGACACGGTTCCATGTACGAGCACAAGGGGTGTGTCTGAGAGCAGAGCTCTTCCTATACACATGCCTCCTGCATTCCAGAATTGCCATTTGGCAATTTAAAATGAGTGAGAATTCTCGTAACATCCCCCAACCTGTCAGGGTAAGAAATCCGTGCAAAGCCATAAGGGACAATCATCCCTGCCAATCCAAAAGTTGATATAACAGATTTAGCATAAGCATATAGTGCACACCTCCCAACCCATCAGAGTAAGGAATGTGGACAAAGCCATAAGGGACAATCGTCCCACAAAGCAGAATGTTGATGGAATAACAGGCTCAGCATTAGCATGGATATTCTGAAGGGTACAAATAAAACACAACAG
Organism: Protopterus annectens; assembly: GCF_019279795.1. NCBI lineage: Eukaryota > Metazoa > Chordata > Ceratodontiformes > Protopteridae > Protopterus > Protopterus annectens. Next base: position 1,313,231,496 of record NC_056739.1, read on the forward strand.
ATACAGTTTTTTTTATACATGCAATAAAGTTTAAGCATAGCTGCTCGGGTGAGCTCATTGCTTAGGGCAGCTAAAATGGCACAATAAGTTAAAAAGCAATAGACATCCAGCCTACACATAAGTGCAATAGTATAGTGGTTAGAGCATATGCCTTGCATGTAGTCACACACAGTTCAAGCCTCACCAAAGCCATTTCCATTTTGTGTGTGTAAACATTAATATGTTAATTTTTTGCATATTTATGTAAGAAGTAACTGATTTTTCTCAACCAGAGTAGTGTATTAGGCCCAGATGTGAGGGGTCTGTGTAAAAAAGTAGTGAAATCTCCATATCAACACAAGTGCTCCATACAATATAGTCACACAAGAATAAATTAATCACAGCACATTGGGGGATGTCAGGGAAGGTAAATAAATCTATATTATGTAATGAATGATTAATCAGTCCCATACAGGTGGCAGAGCAATATAATAAAACATAAACAATGCTAAGCATTGCACAGCTATGTTGACCAGGTGTAAGCATTGTGTACATATGAATACTAAGCAATGGATAGCCCAGCTAAGTGGATTTGCTCATTGGTAAGCAATGCTAAACCTGCTCCTTTAACCACTGCCAACTTTAGCTAAGCAGGTTTGCCCATAGCTTAGCTTAGCTCAGCATTTTCAATACCATCCAATCATGACAAAGGGCGGGAAATCGGCCGTATTTAAACCCCACAGGCAGGAATACAGCTTATAACTGGTTGTAGCTCTCCACTGTAGACAGTATGGCAGGTGTTGGAGAGGGCATGCACTGCTGGGGAATACGGGAGTCCAAGGTCATGATAGGACTCCTGGTAAAAAAAAAACATTACATGAGACTGCTGCAGGACCAGTACCATGGCTCCCAGTATAAAGCAGAAGCCTGGGAAAGTCTCACCCGTGATCTCACCAGTGCTACTGGTATCCCTCGGACTGGTGAGCAGGTCAGGCACCACTATGCCAACCTGAAACAGAGGGAGAGGGTGCTCTTGGAACAGTGGATCCAAAAAGCAAGAGATGTCCCAGCAGTGTGTAAGTATTCATAGCATTAATTGTTTACCAAAGTCCAGCCTGTGTATGTGATGGATAAGTATGCATAAATGGTTTTCTATTTTCATTACAGCTGTAGCTGAGCGGGCTGTAAATCAGGAAGCCCATGCCAGCAGGTTGGAAAGGCTGTATCGCGAGGCTGGTGAGTAACAATCCTGCTTGAAGTAGTCATAACAAATAAATATAAAGAAGTAAAATGTCACCTGGCACTAAAACAAGTGTATGGTTTCCACTGAATAAACCAGACAATATAATAGTAATAGTCCCATGTAGATCATATTTAAATAAAAGTGTAACTGCCTGGCAATAAAGTTCAAAATCCTGAACTGTTTGTGTTTACTCAGGTATTATATGGCCTCACATGTTACATTCACCAAGATCTGGTATAGGTTCATAGGTTCATAGGTTCATACTAGGCTATCTGCCCAAGGGCATTTATAAGCCTAGCCCATAGTTATTTGGCTTTCGCCACCCCTTTAGTTTGAATAAAACTATGCCTATTATTTTGCTGTGCCTCTGTCAAGCAGTGACACTGAAGTAATCCCTGGGGTATATCTGCGATCCTCCATCCATTGGTCAAGATTCCTCTTGAACAAGGCCAGCGAGGTGCTCTGCCTCACATGTACCGGGATTTTGTTCCACAGCATAGGGAGTCTCTGGGTGATGAATCTGTCCCTCCAGCACGTTCTATTAATAACCGTGTCAAGGTTTAAGTCTCCCGCCCTTGTGGTTCTGAGGGATCTAGATTTTTTGAGGTGAAGCATATTCATCAAATCAGGGTTTGACATGGCCTTATATGTCAGTCACAGGTCACCTCTGAGCAAGCGGTATGAGACTGAATAGAGCTGGAGTTCTTTCAGTCGGGCAGCATAAGACATATTTTGAGACCCTTTATCCTTTTGGTGAGGAACATTTGGGGCCTTTCCAGCTGCTGCAGGTGTCGGGTCAGATACATTCCGAATGGGGCATTGTACTCAATCATAGGTCTAATGAGTGATGAGTACAAGGGCGATGACCTCCCTTGATCTAGATGTGAATCCCTTCATGATCAGGTGGGCAATGTAGAAGGTTTTCCTAACTACTTTAGCAACATGAGTGTCAAACAAAAGGCTACTGTCAACCTGGGTCCCCAGATCCCTGATGACTTCTTCTGTGCTCAGTGGATTGCCACCTATATGGTAGCTAGGGGTAACCTTGTTTTCCGAAGGGTATGAATATGCATTTCTTGGCATTTAACTTTAGGCCATGGCTCTGGCACCAGTTATCTGTTTCTGTGAGGCCCTTCTGAAGGATATCTGTGTCAGATGTGTTTTCAACTATGGCGCCCAGTTTGCAGTCATCTGCAAACTTTGTCAGCCATAACCCTCCTGTGTTTGCTTGTACTTCAGAAAAGTAGATGCGAACAAGAGTGGACCCAGGACTGAGCCCTGTGGGACACCACTTGTGACAGGCTTTGAGTCTGACATGGCTCCAGCAACTCTGACCCTGTGGGTTCTGTCACTTAGCCAGTTTGCAACCCATCTTGTGATGTATGGGTTTACATTCAAGCTGATGAGTTTTTCGATGATACCTGAGTGGGGTATTGTGTCAAAGGCCTTTGCCAGGTCAAGGTAGGCTGTATGGACTGCCTTTCCCTCATCAATGGCCTTGGTGACTGTCTCGAAAAAGTCAACCAAGTTTAAAAGGCATGATCTGCCTTTGACAAAGCCAAACTGGGTTGGATCCAAAGTCTGCAAGTTCCCTATGTCTTTATTTATGAGTTCCATTATGATCCTCTCCATGGCTTTGCATAGTACTGTTGTGTCAACTGATTCTCACACTGTGCCGCATAAAAAATATGTCTAGGAATGTCTGTATAAGAATGTTGTAATTACAAGGTCAGACTGTACAACCAAGAGAAGCTTAGACAGGGAACACAGAAGAAAGAGAAAGCATTTTCTAAATAGCTCACTCTGATGAAACAAAAGTTGTTGTATTTTGAGCACACACAGCCATGGTTTGAATCCCGGGAGTGGTAGTAAGCTGTATGCACACTCATACCTTTCAACTGTACAGATTTGTGCAGAATGTCCAGATATCTGATCATATTTTGGCCTGTCCCCTATTTTCCTGGCAAATTACTGGGATAATTGCAGGATTGTAGTCACTAAATAATGACATACATTTGAGTTTCAGACTTCAGATCCTTCAGAAAATGTATATTAAAACAGATCCTGTTGCTCTAACAACTTTCTAAAAGTTTATAAGAGCAATATTTAAAATATGTCCGTATTTGTACCCCCAGTTTGTCAAGCTTTGTACAGATTTTTTTGCATTAAGAGGTTGAGATGTATGTGCAGAATTATAACTAGGAATCTGGGAATATGTGTAGAA
>NC_056739.1:1313239941-1313314941 GCF_019279795.1 Protopterus annectens
CACATGAAGGATGTCTTCCATACAGGAAAGGTAAAGGGACAATGCCCTCATGATGCAGTTGTTTATAGTAGTGGGTGCTATGACATTGGCTATTAGAAGAACTACACAGCTGCCTGATTGCAATTAGCAAGTTGCGAACATCAATTGGTGAAGAGGCCATCACCTGGACATGAGCATCACCTACAAAAGCCATGCTTCGACCTATTCAAACAAGCTCAATCCCAGTAGTGGGGAAAGAGAAAGAGAGAGAGATGCACCAAAAATAAATAAATTAAATAAATAGCCACATAAACAAAACCTGAAAATAAAACATAAGACATCCTGTACACAGAAGTAACCTGAAGATAAAACAAGTATGTGAAACATGTAAGCATGTAATTGAATGTATTACTTGGTCTGTAATAATGGGATTGATTATGAAAGATGTATATGTGCCATCAATACTTGCTGTAATGATGTCCTGCTGAAAAATTGCTATGGACATAGCATCTGGCTCTGTCTGCAGTGGGCCATACCTATCAACTGTGCAGATATTCACAGAATGTCAAGATTTAGTCATCATAGTGTTTGTTCTGTTCCTCCAAACATCTATATTAGTCTGGCAAATAGCTGGAGATGGAAGCAATGAAGTCATGACAGACACATGAGTTTCACCTTCAGAACAGTTATGGTAATGCAAAATATATCATACTACAAACTTCATTGGTTTGTATCTATGATCTGTCCCTATATACCCCCCTAATGTTAGGCTTTGCCCATATGTGATGCTCTAAGAGGTGGATAGGTTGAGAAACACGAAAGGCAACAACTGTAGAACAGAACACCAGGACCAGCAATGAACAACCAGGAGTATTTAATAATGAAACATCCACCGACTAAGCGCTTTCACCTAAAAAGGCATCATCAGAGTCGGGTGGATAGGTTGGGTCAGAGCTGAGGAGCCTGACACACCCTGGGAAAGGACAGCTCACATATGGCAACCACTAGAGTGTCTGTCAAACAGTCATGTCTGTGCCACTGCTAGGCCAGTTAATGAGATGTTGCCCATATCCATTTGTTACCTGTGAATGAGTATTATACATGTTTGTATTGTAAATCTAGGATACCTGTATAGGGCATGAGTACAGTAAAGCACTGTTGCAGATGTATGTGTTAAGCTACATGTGATATATTGAATTAATAATGTTCAACTGTACAGTGTTCTTCTGGACAATGTTCACAGTTGACAGATATCTGTAGTCACTTACACATATACTTGTGTTATGGCAGCTATATTAATAATTTATCAAAACTGACTTCCCTGTTTTGTCACCCAGTGATGTGGACCAATGACCAGAAGTCCTGGTATAACAGGTTGAGACATATGATTGAGCTGCAAGACTGTAAATACAGTGTGCCATAATGACATAGAACACAAATGTATACCAGGTATCCCCTGACATGTGTATGTGTGGATATGTTCAGCTGAAAGGCACAGAAGGAATACAATGGGTCACAAGCAATCCAGAAAATAGGATGTGCATGTTGCACATGTGTAATATCACTGTCACTGCATATAACAAAATAAAATGTGTACTGCTACTGATTGTTGCATTGCCATGACACTGATATGGGTACTACAGTAGGCATGCTTATCACGTAGTAATCAGAGAAGTGTACAACTGTGTTATGGCCCATTGTCCAAGCCTACCACTAACAGCTATATCAATACCTATGTACACAAACCCCTGTTGGAATGCCAGGTCTGTGTGCTGTATTCCATTGAGACCACAAAGTCATGTCAAAATGTTTCTCACCTCAAATTTGACTCATAACCTTCTATTAAAAAAGAAACAAAGCTGTTTTATGGGAGGTGGGAAACCATTGCCAAGTGAAGATATGATATGACGTTAGAGTACAAACCAAGGCAAATGGATGCTGTAATCATCTCAGCAGGTGTTTACACAACATATCAGTGTAAGGGTGTGCACACAGATTCAGCTGGCTTACTGTACTGAGTATTAATTCCCATATATTTTCACAGGACAGGTTATGTTCCCTATAGAATTGAGCAGGCTATAAGACTCATCACAGGTGGGGATTGTGTTGACATGTGCTTGTGTGGGGTCATGTTCCAATTGCACAAGTACCATGCATTGTAACGGGTGTGTACACTTCATATGTACTGTAGCTATATGGACTCAGCAGTACCTTACCTGTACAACCATCCTCCACAGCACCAAGACACAAATCACATAATAGGTTGCTATAGTGGCTGTACAGGGACACATAGATGCAGACCACAACTTGGAAGCAAGTGCATCCCTATCTGAGCAAGCATGTAGGTTCACAGGTGACTTCCTGTAAGGCTGACTATAACTAGAAATCAGACATATCCAAACCACCAAGGCCAACTGAAACCATGTCTCCACATATGTACGCAGTCTCAGAAATACAGGTCAACCTGTAATAGGGGTAAGTCACACCTCATACACACATGCCATGGATACAGGCAACCAGCATCAGACAGGATAGGTGGGAACAATAGCACCCTTTTCACAACATTAATACAGGGGGATATGCACATCAACCACACTCCTGCCCACATCAGTGGTGAACATGGACATAATGCAGACTGATGGCAACAACAGCAAGTCTCCATGGGGCATGAAAACATCTCAGTTTGCCTCCTACATGAACACAGTCATATGCTCACAGTTCCATCACACACTACAGTCAAACACACACATGCCACCATCCACATGGAAGATGGCCACTGTCATCCCTCATATACATAAATGAATAGTGAATAGTGGATTATGCCATTAAGTGTCCAACATTGGGGGAACTGGACAGGTTAGGGCCAAGAGTGTAATGCTGGGTGTCAAAGCCATGATAGCTTACAGTGTTATGGTATAGTCTGGATTATTTGCAAGTAATATCCACTGTTGATGTGCACGTGGACAACCGTATGAGGTCCTGTGACCTTTTTTCCTGTTTGTCTTCCAGGTACAATGCCCTGGGAATGTCTGCCCACATTCACAAACCTGGAAAATGATGCAATTATCCAATACCTTATCATGCATAATGCCATACTATTTGGCCACAGGGCCCAGGTTCTGCAGGAGAGGACCACCCTGTGGAACAAGCTCATCTACAGGGTAAACACTGTCAGCCTGCACAACCAAAGTTATGACCAGGTGCAGCATCACTGCACAGATCTGATCTGCCAAGCCCGTCAGTGTGCTGCTGCAGTTAGAAGTGACCAGATAGCCACAGGTGGGGGTCATGGCATCCAGCCCCCACTGACACATGCTGAGGAGCTCCTCGCCAGCCTTGGGGCACCCACCAGCCAGACAAGCCAACAGACTGAAGACAGTATTGTGGAGGTGGATTCCACCGACACAATGGATGAGGAGTGTACAGGTAAGGCCCCAGGGCACATTACTAGACCACTGTTGCTTATTCATTTTCATCTGTAAAGTGTCTACATGCATATGTCAGATAAGATGGTCTGTAGCTGCATTGTAATAATGAACAGATTATTTATTTTTATTTAACATTTGTTAACCTGGAAAGTCTGACTTGGAATGAAGCTAATTTTCAGCGGAGGCCCAGGGAGAAATACTCCAACAGATATGCATAATCTCTAGTATTGTGGGTTTGTATTGTCGATGTGCTGAAATGCTGCTCCCACCCTGTACAAATGCCATAGGTGTGGCTACTGACATTACTTCTCTCACACAACTATTTAGGTCCCTCTGGTATACAGCTGGGGCAGCAGCCTATAGCTGGTGAGTATGGGGTTGATTTGTTCAGGTTTGCCAATACACTGGCCATGTTATGGCCATGCTATTTGCCATGCACACATTTAGCACACCTAACCATAATGCATGCTGTACATGTTCACTTATTGTTGGTGTTAACTGTACTGCATCAGAGTGGTCACCATGGTGGCATATCTGAAGGGTATGTAAGAGTCCTGCAGTATACCTAACAACCTGCCAGTGCAAGGTGTGGACAGAGATGACCATAATGGTGGGACACATGGCTTACAGTAGGGGCATGTCTGAAACATTGCCCTTATACAGTGGCTACAACAGTGTATACACCACTATTATAATGGCAGCTGTTCTTGATATAAACAGTGGCAAACCACAATATTACATTCCACACCTTTTACAACCTGTTATGTGATCCTAACATGAGCAATAAATGTAATATGGAATCCTATGTTAGGACAACAAATATGGGGAATACATACCTTAACAAACACTGGAAGCATGTGTGTGCACAGACTCCAAATAACATATTGTGGAATCAGCTTGTGATGTACTGACAGCATTCACTCCTCCTGAGTACACACCTTCCATCAAGTACAGGGTTTCAATGTCACACCAAGTAATGCTCTGCTGTCCAAGAAGTATGTCCATGACATTTCCCTACTCACCTGCAACAGAGGCAGCCGTGGCTTGCACACATCTTACAAACCATGAAATGGATCCCATATCCAAAAGGTAGCACCCAGGAGTGGGAAATGTAACCTTACCTCATCATTGCATATACTATGGAAAACAGTGCAGACAGTCATGTATATGTGTATGAAGTATGGGACAACATTGATGTAGAAAATAAATAGTTGCCTATCCAAAACAGATGACAAACCATGTTGCAAACTGGTCATGGAGGCTGCCCAGAAACATACAGCAACACTGAGGGACTTGCAGGAATGTCTAGCAAGTACTGCCTGTGCAGTACCTGTGTCGACAATTGCCTGGATTCTGCATAAGTATGGCCTATGGGGTTGGGTAATCAGACAGAAGAGTTGTCCCACATGATACATCATCCAGGGCTCTCTGCAGGTAGCATAAGCATAACATCAGGTCTCCCAAACGTATGTGTAGCAGTGTGTAATGGTGTCATTAGACCAAGGCTCAAACCTACAGACAGTATTCATAAAGGTACGTGTGGTGCACAAGCAACACCTCACTCAACCTCAGGGCCACCATCCCCAATATTTGCTTGCTGGTGCCAGTGTACACCTTTAGGTTTGCTGTTCATTAGCTAGAACTAGGCCGGTAGACATGGTGTTTGAAATTTGGAACACTGCAAAATAACATTCGTGTGGCCCATAGTTGTCAAGCATCTGCAATAAGCCTGAGGATGGGGAGGGGTGTCAGCTTGAAACACAACAGTGAACTGAAGCATACATCCAAAGCTTGCTAAGAATGGCTGTATCTGAACCCAGTGAAAGTGATGACTTGTACCATCCATAACCCTAACTTTACAGCAATAGTCAAGCCACTGTGTGACCTCCAAGGGCTGTGCACATGAGCTGACCTTGCAATCTGGCAGAGTTGGGTGACATTTGTAGGGCAGAGTGACCAAATAATGGCAAGTGAAGATGGGCCATGCTAGTATACCTCTTCCAGGAATAGTGACTGTAGTTCACTTAACAGGTGCTTCAATGAACCATCGTGTTAAGGGTGTGCACACTTATGCAAACCACATATTATTTGCATCTCATTCAGCATCTGCATGACTAACACATTTGTTTGATACTGCATTGGATTGCACAGGTCATATGTCACATATCTGGTGTGTGTAATGTTAACAAATGCAGTATTCTGGCCCCATTGCATATCATAGAAGAGGCTGGCAGGTCAACAAGGGTGTGTACACCATTAAGCTTTGAAGGTTGTCAGTGTAACCGGATTTTATTGCACATTTATGAACTGCTGATGATGCGATCTGCAGATCAAAGGACAGGCATTAATTACTGACACCAGTCCTCATGTCATCCCAGGTATGTTTCAGACAAACACATAGGGGCTGTGAGCAACAGAGCATACATAACTGCAACACATATACACATTCAGCAATGGTGTGTACACTTGTGAAGTATGGTGCACAGTACATGCCAGTGTGCTGTACAGGTGCACATCAGTACTTTGTACATGAGTGCAGTGTGTTCCAGGGGAAGTGGCATCCCCTACTAACACAACTCTTGCATCACAGAGATGTATAATGTTGGTAACAAGAATTGGGTATGGCTGCAGTGCATGCTGTTGAGTGCCATATGTCATACATGTTGACTGTTGGGTAATGAGAGGCCTGTGTAATATCTTTGCACCACCTCACCTGTAACTGTGTGTTTGTGTAGAAGTAAACCATAATGTACAGATCTTAATTTACATTTTTTGTCTGCCCCTCACAGGTGGTGAGGTGGGTCAGGGTCCCTTCTGCAGGCAAACTGATGTTAGTGTCCATACAGGCTCTGACAATGATGATAGACATAATGAGGCACAGGCAGGGTTGTCAGGGCCTGAATCTGTGCCATTGGTTGAATACCACTTTGATCCACACCATCCCTGTACACAGTCACAATGCCCATATATACCCCATCACTTGTGGCCATAGATCGACAGTTGGTTGGTGGTGGCATGGGACAGGAAAGTGTGGTGACTATGGCAACTATGACTATACACAGCAGCCATAGCTGGATGACTGGTGAGGTACCACACAGGCAGATGTATAGAGGTGCTCATAGGAGGGCTGCTGGTCATCATGCCCCTGGCAGAAGTGCTACAACAGGTGTCACCAGACGCATGTTTTGGGTCGTCATGGAGGCACACGTACATATGGAATGAGATTGTCTGAGGCTCCAGAGGGCCACTCTTCCTGCTGTATGTGACAACATCTGTGATCTTGCAGGTGCTCACTTTTATTTTGCAGAGGTCATGGCTTGATGGTTGGGTGAGATGGTGGGAATCCTCGACCATGTGGTGTCTGTTTTATAGCATGTGGTGGAAGGGCGTTGGCCACGTGGACGTAGGTCAGCAACATCAAGAGGTGGAGGTCTATGTGGATGTGCAACAACTCTTGGCCATTCCCGTAGTGGCGGTACCAGCACTGCAGGAGGGGTGCTGTCCACACCACAATGCAGCAGGCCACATGCATGTGGTCCTGGCTGGTCTTAGGGACGCGGATCCAGTGGACAATTATCATCAGGGGAGAGTACCATATCTGGGCTTCTGTCTGGTAGTGCCCGTGCAACCCCTGGCAGGCACAGTTTCCATGGCCAAACACGATGAACTGTGTACCCTGCCATGTATAGTCTTCAGCTGTCCAAGAAACTTCCGTATAGGGCAGCCACATGGCAAAAATGTGTGCATACATACACATATCACGAACACAGCTAGGGCACCTCCATACCTACACACACCATGTCTGCACAGCCCATTTACTAAAGAACCCCCTAACCCACATACATGATGTCAACCAAACGGCTCAGCCTAGGCCTCTGGCAAACCCACAACACCCCCTGTGCATATGATGATACCTGTGCCACATCCCTGTCATCCATACCATCGATGCAGGGACATGCTAATATGGTTCTGATGCACAGGGTGAATGTACTAACGTTTAGCAGTGTAATGCTGGTTAAAGTGTTTTCAGCTGGAATGATTAATGCTTACATGTCAGAGTGTGTAGCTGTCCAGCCATGATGCATTATAGCTGTTATTAACACTGACTGATTGTGGTCTCCATAATGTATTCTGTTTGTGTTCTAGGTGGCTATGTGTCAGCAGGATGTTGGTCTGCTGTCCTTTCCTACAAGGGGTGTGGCACTGTGGTGACACATTGACTGTGTCATATCCCATGTACAGCTAAACACAAGTAACAGGTCTGTATAACAGTTACTGCATGTGCTACATGGCTGATAGGTCTGAGGGGTGTATACAGGTGAATGCATGGTGGCTGGTTTAAGTATCTCTTCTACAGTAGACAGTGGTAAGTGTACTGGGTGGCACACACCAAATGTTTGTGAATAACACACACACACAGATGCTTTGGTGTTGATGCAATACACAGAGAATACTGTTCAAATGGATGTACTTCATTTTGCAGTAACTCATTTTGCTCTATGTAATGCCATGAAGACCAAATTGCCAAAACATCACATCAGTAAATAATCAGTCCACCAGTTTAATGTCATTGACAATGGTACTGGCAGGGTATATGTCTTCTTCCCCAATGTAGTGCAATCCTGGAGTTAGTAAACATAGGTGTGCTGGTGTGGGTGGCACAGCCCTCCACTTTGGAGGGTGTGGGTTGGCGTAGAACCACACATAGTGTGATTAACAACTACTTAACCTGTTAACATAAACTGTACAGTATAACAGCACACTAAGCGGGGAGATACGCACAACAATAACCCCAATGTGGGTGGCTGTGCCCACAACAACCACACCCAACTATATATATCAACTCCAGTATTGCTGTACAGCTGTACAGTGGGGAAGAGGGCATTTACACATCCGCTACTAGTTTTGATGTAATGAATTTCCACAATATGATTGCTTTGAAATGTTACCTATTGCCAGTTCTTTCTTGAACAAATGATCTCCTGGGACATATATTTTCTGCAAACTGGAGTAGATCCCTTCACACACACATGCACTTACTTGGAAACACTGGGAGTTGAACCCCTACCTAGGTACTTATTGCTACTAATGTATTTGGACTTAATTGCGCATATCACAGAGCTTTTAGGGTGAGGTGTGTCTCGAGTTTCCTGTTAAGTGAATAACATCACCAGGCCTTGTACAGTATGGTAATGGGGGCTGTATTGGGTGTTAATGAACAATACATGTACACATTGACAAACCCATACAGTCATAGACACATTTGACAGACCTGGGTTTAACAGTGCTAACTACCTTGTCAGTGAGTCCATACTGTTACAGAGATTTTGCACACAGCACATGCATCATTGGGCTGGATAGTGTAATCAGTTACATGTATGGTTGATGGTGATAGCAGTCCTCATACAGTGGACCTTGGGACATGTGCTGGGGGTACCATGGTGTAAAGACAGTATACCCAGCACCCACACCCCACATTGGATATTGTACTCACTAAAACCCATGATAATGCTCTGACATACCCACAATCACATTGACCAGGACTGCAATGCAAACCCTTTTCTATATAATCAGTGCTACTACAGGGATATGCATTTATTGCACATGCCACAGGGATAGTAGGGTGAGGGTTTGTCATGGCTCTCCTAATGTCAGTAACATCACCATCCCTTATAATGTATGGCAAGGTTTATTGTATTTGGAGAATGTGGCCTCAGAATGCTGTCTCCTACAAATATGCACACACACACAATTGCACACACATACACACATATACTCACATTTGCCAGGACTTAGAGGGTAACCCACTCCTATCTACCCATTTGTAGAACAGTGTTATGCTAGTACTGCAAGCTCCAGATAGCCCATAGGGTGAATAGTGTAACAAAGTACATGTAATGTCAATTGCAGCAGCAGCCATTTCTAAGTGTAGCAATGGGGGGGTGCAGTGGGTGAGAAGGCCCTCAGAGTATTTTCAACTACAAGTTTACAAACACACAGACACTGTTATTCGCAATAATGCACACTGACACATTTGTCAGCACTGAGGTCCTTAGGTGCAGGTGTTCCTAGGTGTGCACCAGGCTAATGTCCATGGAGAGATGAGAAGAGTAGGGCATGTGGGTACACTTGTATCATGCCACCTGACATTTGTCAGCAGGCCATCTATCAACCGATGCCACTTGTGTGATCCCCAGGGTGAAAGTTAGATTCAAAATCCAGTCATCCGGTTTTCTCTTGCAGAAGGTCAGTGAGGTGCTCCAATTGACATGTATGCAACATATGTTGCATAACATGGCCAGTGTCTGGGTTAGAGACCTGTACCCAAGCATGTTCTGTTAACTGTGGCAGTCTGATTGAGGTATCCATGGCATGTGGTGCATACAGGGTGGGGTTTTCTAGCTGTGGCATTCATAGCACAGCTGGGCAGACATGGCAGCATCAGTCAATCAGAAATTGCCTGTAAGCAGCCAAGATGGATACCTGACATCTGCACATCTATACAGAGGAGAGACAGAAATTAGCTAGCCAACAGGTAATGCATTAGGATGAATGTTTTGACAGATAGACGCTTGACACTGATAGGTATGCCATTACTACATGACAGCAGTCCTCAATGACATGTCCTGAACACATAGTAGTCTGCAGTTAATATCAACATAGCAGATCAATATCCAATAGGAGATACTTAAAAACATACAGCTCACACACCAAGAACATGATAGTCAGCACTGCAGGGGTGTATGGTTCCAGTACTACAGTCTGCAATCTACTCTTATTTGGAAAAGCACTGTTAAAAGTAGTAACATAATGATACAATACATGTAAGTGTGACTGCATATAACCTGGGATACTACCCATGTATGAAACACATGCAAAGAGAAAAGATTGTGGTACTAGCCATGTATACTCAGGTGTCCCATACAGTATATTCACACCCCTTGCTACTGTAATGACAGCAAATAGAAGCATGTTATGTACATGGAATTGAATACACTTATTAAAGATACACTGTGAAGCAGTAGGAAACACTTTCAGTCAGCCAAACTCTTCAGTCCAAGCTGTTTTTATTCTTCCAACATACAAAGACACAGATCGAGCGTTCATCCCCTAAACTGGGGACTTTATCAGAATCTAACTGCACTCCATAGTACAGCCTTTAAATACTGTTACAAATGAGTGATGTCATCACCCTTCACAATCCTTTAAGGATACAACCACCATAATCTTCAAGTGAAATGCACTACAAACACCTTTTAACACGAACATTTTAACAGACATCATTTATAAAGGAGAACTTTTCAAATTCCAAGACATTCATCAAATGTAAACTTAAAAATAAAAAAATCAACCACATTTTATCCATTGACTTGCTTTAAAACACACACACACACACACACACACACATATATATATATATATATATATATATATATATATATGTGTGTGTGTGTGTATATATACACACACACACACACACACACACACACACACCCACACACACACACACACACACACGCACACACACACACTGTGTAGTTGAACCACGCCCCCTACAAACACAGAGACTAAGATACATGTAATTGCAAATATAGCAGGCACTACAGGCATGTAATAGCATGGAGTAACAGACACCAATGTGAATTTGCATACTCACAACCAATCTCAACATAGTCACATTATGGTAAGCCTAATTAATAGTACAGTATATGGACTGTGTTAACAAATCCATCCTCATATTTGCCACTCACACACTAACCCTGTACTGGCCCAATTCACAGTGTAGTCTGATGCCCGACTGTGATATGGGACATGTCTGTCTGGCCCTACAAACATATATGATAAGGTACCAGAAAGTGGAGCGGCATGCAATGTCAGATAGAACAGGACCAAGAACACTGACATCTACCCCAGTCTGTACACAGGCCAAATAACATATTCACAATACACTGCTACACAATATTGATACTGTCAACAATTACCATAAGTACACAGACCTCACAACTGTGCAGACTACAACAGAATGTCCAGGTTTTGTCATCAAATACAAGGCCTACTATACATAACATGTCTGGAATGCTGATATATTACTGGGTTGATATCAGGAATGATGTCACTAAATAATATACTGTACATATGCACCTCTTACTGCATGACATATGGACAAAGGATGACAGACTTGTTGGACAGAAGCACAAACACAGGGCCAATATTGACATATTGCTGTGATAAACTGAGAAAATTGCTGGTGTAACAGGGTTTGTTGTGACATATCTTTTCTGAGGGATATGAAATCAGTAACACAGATGGATATCACTGTTTACTGACTGCAGTCATCAGAGTATGCTACTGCAGTTCTTAAGACAGAAAATGTGTGAGTAACACCACATCTAGGACTCCAAACTCTGGCCAGTCTGCAGATAGCCCTGCAGGTGAGAGTTTCCTCAACCACACAACACTGTCATGCCAGACTTTAAATCATGCAGAACAGCCATATCCACACAAACCCTGTTAAACCAACATTACTTCAAATGTGGAACAGCAACACTTACATTCTGTCCCCATGTCTGGAACATCCCCCTACTGTTTGTTGGCCTCTCTCCATAGTGTGTGTTGTAAGAGGTATTTCCAACTACCCTTTGTGATGCTGTTTGTCAGACACCCACATGGAGTCCTGCTCACATTGAAGGAAAAGGGCCAACACCCACATTATGTGCTTACTTATAGGAGTGTGTTTCCATGCAATTGGCTATAGGAATGATACCACAGCAGTTCCACATGCAATTAGCAAGTGGGGGACTCCAATTTGTGCACAGGCCATCAGCTGATCCTGAGCATTACCTACAAAAGTCAATCTGCTGCCTATGCAAAACATATGCATTTTCCATGTCTTGCAGAGAGGGGAGAGAGAGAGAGAAAGTAAAAAAGGAAGAGAGAGCCAAGCATGTTTGTGTATGATCCGGGGGTGGAGAGTGGTAGCTGGGTATTATAACGGTTGCCTGTATTGTTTACTAATCCATACTGTCACATAGTAACTGTACATGGCAGTAGATATTTATGGCTGTGGATTGTCTACAACAACGTCTACAGTGTTTGACAACTGTTGGCCTTGTAATGTGGACATTGGGACATATAGGTCCTCAATATAATAATGTTGCAAAGCCCACAATCACCCCAATGCCCACACAGGATACTGATCACACACACACACACACACACACACACACACACACACACACACACACACACACACACACACACACACTTACCAGTACTGAGTTTCAAACCCCTATCTGGCTTTGTATTGCTATTATAGTATTACACAGTTACCACACGTGCCACAGAGTTTACATGTGAGAGAGTTGTCCAAAGGTATCTTTGAAGGTGACTGAAATCAGCAGCAGTGCTAAAGGAGGGGTAAGAGAAGTGTAGTTAGTGTGAATATCCATAAAACCAGGTGTCAACAAAGACAGACAGACACAGACACACACACATTGTCACAGTTGCCAGGACC
This sequence comes from Protopterus annectens, assembly GCF_019279795.1. Lineage (NCBI taxonomy): Eukaryota > Metazoa > Chordata > Ceratodontiformes > Protopteridae > Protopterus > Protopterus annectens. The sequence continues at coordinate 1,313,252,863 of NC_056739.1, forward strand.
AGGAATAGAACTTCTACCTAACTAGTTTGCTACACTACAGCATTACACAGTTATTGCAAGTGCCACGGAGCTTATAGGGCTGAAACATGGCCAAAGGGTTATTTCATGGTGACTGACAGCAGGCATGCTAAAGTAGGGCAGTGGGAGGTGTAGTGAGTGTGAATGGCCTCAAAATCATTCATCTGCACACAGACACACACACATACACACACACACACACACACACACACACACACACACACACACACACACACACACACACACACACACACACACACACACACACACACCCTTGCCAGTACTGAGATCCATAGGTTCATTGCTTCACATATGTGTAGTAGGTGAATGGGCCTGAATGATCTACAAGGCTAGGCCAAGGGAATACCTTGGCATCAAGCCACATGACAGTAGTCTCCTGTGTGGTTCAGGGGTATAGTCCCTGGAGTGGTCTCCAGGGGTAGGTATTGTATTCACCATCTACTCATCTGGGTTTCTGTTGTAGGTGGCCAGTGATGTGCACTGCTTCCCATGTATGTGATCTATATTCCATAACATGGACAGTGTCTGGGTTGTGCACATGTCCCACATGCATGTTCTTTGATGTGTGGAAGTGTACTTGAGGTCTCTGGGGCATGTTGTGTGGACAGATTGTTGTCTTCTGATGTAGCATTCCTGACCTCATTTGGTGAGACCTAACTATGTAACTGAGGTCATGATTGCACCTACATTGACAGTATGATACGGGTATTCAGTGGAGTTAGTGGTGTCTGTCCATACAGGGCATGTGTATAAGGCATGGTATTCCCTTTGTGGGGTATGTTTGCAGACTCTACAGTTGTAGGCGTCCAGTGGGGAACACGGCAAAAGGGCCACTGTACACATTTATTTGGCTACTGAGGGGGTGGAACAGGGTGCCATATCCTTTTACTTGCTGGATAACACACAGTTAGGAGATGCAACACATCAAAGTACTTTCTGATGTCAGTGCCACTGTTGTAGTCAACAGACATGCAGTCCACTGGTATCACACCGTGGTTACTATCTGGGAGGAAATACACAAGGAACTGCCAATATAGTGGCTGTTGCCTAACCAGGTGTGTTTTGGTATTATACGTGGGTGGAGAGTGTTCTCTGAGTAATAGCAGGGTTTCCTATATTGTTCACTAATCCATGCTGTCACATGTAGGGCTGTGGATTCTCTACACCAACCTCTCTGGTGTTTGATATCTGTTGCCCTTGTAATGTGGACATTGTGACATATACTAGATCCTCAACATGATCATTTAGAAAAAACAGCCCACAATGGATCCTGTTATTACACAATCACAGCAACCCCCACACAGGATACTGATGACAAACACACATACTTGCCAATACTGAGATTCAGACCCCCTACCTAGCTATGTATTGCTAACTCAGCCACTGGGGATGCACAAGCCAGTGCATTTCTTTGTGCCAGTCCCAAGCCCGGATAAATGGGGAGGGTTGCATCAGGAAGGGCATCCGGTGTACAATTTTGCCAAATCGTACATGAGACAAAAGTACTTCAGTGTCTTTGTGGATTTAGAGAAAGCATATGACAGGGTGCCTAGAGAGGAGTTGTGGTATTGTCTGAGGAAGTCGGGAGTGTCAGAGAAGTATGTAAGAGTGGTACAGGATATGTACGAGGGTAGTGTGACAGTGGTAAGGTCTGCGGTGGGAGTGATGGATGCGTTTAAGGTGGAGGTGGGATTACATCAAGGTTCAGCTCTAAGCCCTTTCCTATTTGTAATGGTGATGGACAGGTTGACAGACAAGATCAGACAGGAGTCCCCGTGGACTATGATGTTTGCAGATGACATTGTGATCTGTAGTGAGAGTAGGGAACAGGTGGAGGAGACTGTGGAGAGGTGGAGATATGCTCTAGAGAGAAGAGGAATGAAGGTCAGCAGGACTAAGACAGAATATATGTGTGTGAATGAGAGGGAGGATAGAGGAATGGTGAGGATGCAGGGAGTAGAGGTGGCAAAGGTGGATGAGTTTAAATACTTGGGATCAGCAGTTCAGAGTAATGGTGAGTGTGGAAGAGAGGTGAAGAAGAGAGTACAGGCAGGATGGAGTGGGTGGAGAAGAGTGTCAGGAGTGATTTGTGACAGACGAGTACCAGTAAGAGTGAAAGAGAATGTCTACAAGAGGGTAGTGAGACCAGCTATGTTATATGGGTTGGAGACAGTGGCGTTGACAAAAAGGCAGGAGTCAGAGCTTGACGTGGCAGAGTTGAAAATGTTAAGATTTGCACTGGGTGTGACGAGGATGGACAGGATTAGGAATAAGTATATTAGAGGGTCAGCCCAGGTTGGAAAGTTTGGAGACAAAGCCAGAGAGGCAAGATTATGTTGGTTTGGACATGTGCTGAGGAAGGATGCAGAGTATATTGGGAAAAAGATGCTAAGGATGAAGCTGCCAGGTAACAGGAAAAGAGGAAGGCCTAAGATAAGGTTTATGGATGTGGTGAGAGAGGACATGCAGGTGGTTTATGTGACAGAGCAAGATGCAGAGGACAGGAAGAAATGGAAACAGTTGAACTGCTGTGGTGACCCCTGATGGGAGCAGCCGAAAGAAGAAGAAGACATAGCTATGTATTGCTACTACAGTGTACCACATTTATTGCACATGCCATGGAATTTATAAGAGGGATGTTGTCCCAAGGTACTTCTAAGGTGAGGAACATCAACAGCCCTTGTAAATACTGACATTGGGTGATGTGGTGGGTGAAAGATCCCAAAAATAATTTTACCCTACACACGCATTTACATTTTCCAGGGATGAGGTTCAAACCTCTGTCTAACAAGATTTTCGGACAAGTATATTACGCATTTACCACATGCGCCACTGACATTCCATGGTTTAGAGTCGGTAACAGGTACTTCTAAGGTGGATGATATCTGCAGGACTGCTAAAGTCAGGCACTGAGATGTGTACTGGGTGTAAATGGGGCCAAAATCTTTAAGGTACGGACATACATATGTACACACACAAACACTCACTACAGATGAGATTCAAACCCACACCTATGTAGTTATTGCAATTACATTGTTCTGTATTTATGGCACGTGCCATGGAGCTTACATGTTGGAGAGCTGTGCCAAGGTATCATTGAAGGTGAGTAACATCAGTAGCAGTGCTAAAGGAGGGGCAAGGGGAGAGTATTAAGTGTGAATGTCCATAAAAAAGGTATCATCAAAGACACACACTCACTCACACAGTTGGCATATCTGGGATTTGAACACCTACCTAACTAGAATGCTACACTATAGTATTACACAGTTATCACAAGCACCATGGAGCTTATATGTTGGAGAGATGTCCAAAGGTATCTTTGAAGGTGAGTAACATCAGCAGCAGTGCTAAAGGAGGGGTAAGGGGAGAGTAGTAAGTGTGAATGTCCATAAAGTCAGGTATCATCAAAGACACACACACTCTCTCGCACAGTTTTAGTTGACATGTCCAGGATTAGAACTCCTACCTAACTAGGTATACTACATTATAGTATTACGCAGTTATCGCCATGGAGCTTACATGTTGTAAAGTTCTCCAAAGTTATCTTTGAAGGTGAGTAATATCAGCAGCAGTGCTAAAGGAGGTATAAGGGGAGAGTAGTAAGTGTGAATGTCCATATAATCGGGTATCATCAAAGACACACACTATCTCTCACACAAATGCACACAGTATCACAGTTGCCATGTCTGGGATTAGAACTCCTACCTAACTAGTATCCTATACTATAGTATTACACCGTTATCGCAAGCGCCATGGAGCTTATAGGGTTGGCACTTGGCCAAAGGGTTATTTTAAGGTGGCTGACAGCAGGCATGCTAAAGTAGGGCAATGGGAGGTGTAGTGAGTGTGAATGGCCTCAAAATCATTCGTCTCCACACACACACACACACACACACACACACACACACACACACACACACACACACACACACACACACAGTTGCCATGTCTGGGATTAAAACTCCTACCTAACTAGTTTTCTACACTACAGTATTACACATGTATCACAAGTGCCACCTAGCTTATAGAGCTGAGATGGGCCATAAACCATTCCTCTGGAAACACACACACACACACACACACACACACACACACACACACACAACTTTACATTGGACAGGACTGGATATACAAATGCTAGATGAATACTGATTTGTACTATCATGTTACAAAGTTATCACAAACATCACAGACAATATATGGTTGAGGGCTACCAGAAGGAATGTCTACAGTGATTGACATCAGCACATCATGTGATATTATCCAACTGGATGTGCGGTGGGTGGGACAGGCCTCATAATGGAAATCTCTGTCACTGTCTGTCTCTCTCGTCTCCACATCTCTATGTGTGTACGTTTGACATATTATAATGTGTTGGCCTTGGATATATGTGAGTATTCCTATCCAATGTGTGCAAAGCATGAATAGTGTACAATTTGGTGTGTGTGCACAGATATCTGCATATGACAAATATGTATAGTCCACTGAGTGTAGGAGCATGCCCAGTATGACCTTCTGTTTTGAGTGTGTGAATCCATTTCAGGTAGGGTTGTACTCCAGTCCAGGGTTCTGTGTTCTACACTACAGCTAGCAACCTGTTTCTGCCAGATATCTGTAGATAGGTTGACAATTTGGAGTCACAATGGGCAACAGATAGCGGGATACTGTAACTATTGCTGTCTGTGCTGCTTGTGTTACATGGTTGGTGTTAGCAGAGAAATTCAGACATATGTACTGTTTTACACTATGATATATTATGTCATCAACTACTGACATATACTTATTTGCTCACAGTTATTTCGTGAGAAATACAAGAAGATGAAGCTGTGTCCAGTATTGTGGTCTGCAGCCTACATGTTCTTTCATACTCGTGCCATTCTGGAGGGGTAGCTGCTGACACTTGCTGATGGGTCTGTGTAAATGGGTCCAGTACCTGGTGGCTGAGGATCCCCTTCTTGTACATATATCGATGTAACACAATGGCCATATCCTGTTGTGGCCATACCTCTCAGCTGTACAGATTCACCCAAGTTACCCCTAGGCAGGGCTCATATATCTGGTCAGTTCCCATTTACATTGTGGTTTACAAGCAGGTTTGTAGCTACCCATTACTGGATTTGCAGGCAGGGGTAGTATGGGCACACATCAGAGTTTCAGACTTCACACACTTCATGACGTCCATGCTTCTACACCCTTCTCACTCTGTTATTCTATCCTCTTCCTAACATTATGCAAGTAATATCAGGGAAGTATCCCTATAGTTGGCCCTTCATCCCAGCGCTATCTAGGAGTTGGTCCACAGTTCATGCAGTAGGACATGGTGGGCATGCTACTGGGATTTGTCAACATGGCCTTACATTTGTGTTCTGTTGACTGTGTTATGTTTATAGTTGGGACCCCATGAGATACCATACATTGGCACTACAGGTGAGGCACAGGCCTTTGACAGAGGATTGTAAGTCATTTGGTAGTGATGCAGGCCATCTGTAGCAGGCCAGTGCATTCTGTCACTCCTACATTCCCAGGCTGCAAGACAGTGGATTCCCATGGGGTGACAGGGTAAGTGTGCAGGGTGTTAATGGCAATAGTTCCTGTCCATATTAATCCATTCATCTGGATGCAGGCAGTGTGCTGCTTACAGCTAGGTACATACCTGCATGGAACACCTCTTCAGCATGCTGCATACTGTGGCTATTCCCATACAGAAGTGGGGTCATACTGTACTCATTCCCAACAGCAAGGCTATGACCTGTGATAAACCTGTGGCTGGTGGGGTGAGCTGACTGCATGTGTGAAATGGAAGCTACTTGCAGCTGACTCACAGATATAGATGGGACATTCCCTTATGCTGCCTTGTTCAGGGACATAGGCAGTATCTCATTACTTCATAACTGTGCCTTTTGTGGTCTGCCAGTGATTGGCCAAACTACATCAGTATTCCATACTACACAGACAACTAATGTTCTGTTAACCTGTATGTACAATTCCAAAGTTGTGTGCAGCTGACAGTTACATTTTATGTACTCTGTCTAGGGTACTTCCACCTGTCTACTGTGTGTGTGTGTGTGTGTGTGTGTGTGTGTGTGTGTGTGTGTGTGTGTGTGTGTGTGTGTGTGTGTGTGTGTGTGTGTGAGGCCACATTCATGGCATGTCCATCTTTCAGATGGCGACAGATATTGACATCTGGCCAGTGAGTATGGATGACTGCTGACATGGGTGTTGCTGAGAAGCTGAGAAGCATTGTGGTTGGCACTGCAGTTGTCGGAACATGGCCATGTCATCCACAGTACTGCCCATAGGCCACAGAGACAACCCTCCATGCCTACATGATGACCACTTCCAGACAATATTGAACACACAACAACATAACACACAGACCCCTGCATATTGTACACATGCAACAATCTATCCTGTAGATTGGGCCAGCTCGGGTAATCTGTACTCCACTGTTATACCTCACACTGGCATGTTACTGCATTTCTACATAGGATTGTGGGAGGATGGGCACACCTGATGACTTTAAACATTTGCTATGACTGTACTGGTATTTCAGGTACTCTGCTGGCTTCCATTTCATTTTGTATTCTGACCTATGATGCAGACTGAAGGCATATCAGTAGAGTACAGATCTTAGGCTTTATTGACCTACATTTCGGTTTCAGACTTCTTACCCTTCAGAACTAACATACAACTGCCAGACCTGTTGTAGCCTGTCTGTGTAGGTCTGGAGGGGGGGGGGCTGTTAACCATTGCCATCAAGTCGAGGCCTTAGCCCAGCCTTTCTTTATGGTCATCTACACCTGTCCTGCTGGCTGAGGCTGGTGGTGGGTATGTGAGCCTCACTGACATGCCTGTGTGTGTCCTATGGGCACACATTTGGGCCACCACATGTACTACAGTGGGATTTGTCACCTTGTCTAGTACTGCCTAGTATGTTGACACCAGAATTTGTTATAGATTTTGTGCTGCCCATATATGTGTCTACTATCTGCTGCCATCCCATTGAGCCACCCGATTCCCTTGCATGCTCACATCCATACCATAGATACAACTATCAGAACATGCCATTCCATTCAGCAACTGATAGGAAGAATGATTTACCTTGTGGCTGTGCCAGTATTGAGGACAATGCTGGAGGGCCGACTATGTCGGATGCACATAGTACACTCCCTATAACATGGTAAAGCACAGGTAGTGTCATGTTTGGCATCCCTTTTACTGTATGTGCAAATCAGAGAGAGGTGTCATTCCCTGGGTCCCTACCGTGTCAGTGAATTTGCTATGCATTGCCTCTTTGCCAAGGCCTGGGCATACTGGGTACGCCTCCTTCTGCCTAAATGGGAAGGCTCAGGTAGTTACTCCTCCGTGTCCCTCTGTGCCTGTTATGGCCTTGATAATGGTGGGGGGATGTGTGGCCTTGCCCAATGCTGTTCCTGCTGCGGTTGTTTCTGCAGGATCATATTGTGTAACATGGCACATACTATGAACATTTGTGTACGTGTAGCTGGAGAGTACTGCAAGGCTCCACCAGATATGTCCAGGCAGCGGAACCATGATTTGAGCATCCCAAACACATGCTCTATCATGATTCTGATTTGTGCGTGTGCCTCATTATGGAGTTCTTGTTCAGGTGTGTGCGCATTTCTGAGGGGAGTCATCAGCCATGGCTCCAGTGTGTAGCCAGCATCCCCCACTAGGTGGCCATATGGGATGTCCCCACTGGCAAATGACTGGTACAGCTGTGTCATATGCCAGATGTGGGAGTCGTGATAGCTTCCAGGGCTGCCAGCACACACATTCAAGATAATGCCCTGGGCATTGCACGTGACCTGGCAGTTTATGGAGGGGAAGCCCTTACAGTTTATGTAGACCCTACCCCACTCCCCAAGTGGTTCTTTGATTTGTATGTGCATGCAGTCTATAGCACCCACTACCTCAGGGTGTACTATTTGGTGGAAGAGACGCATATTGCTGGTCAACGCCACACAGGTGTTGAGGAAATATATGTGCTCACGGGCATGTGCTGACATGGCATCCAGGAACTGGTGAAGTACCCTGGATGCCTGTGAGATCCCCATGAAATCCCCAGTTGCCCTATGGAAGGTACCTGTGACTAGTATTTTTAAGCCTACACATACCTTGGTATCCACTGGGATGGGTTCCCCTTTGTTGGTTCTGTGTGTGAGGTGTGGCTGGCACAGCTCAACAATTTGCTGTAGAATGTCCTGTAAAATTTCCCCGTCTGTATACACCGATGATGTAGAGAAAAACCCGACTGGAAGGTGTTTGCATACTTTATAGTAGTGTGATAGGCTGTTCCATGTGTAATTGGCTGATTTCGATGCATTTCACTTCACAGCTATGCTAGTTCTCCTTAATTTCCCTCTTACTGTTGTTTTCCCTTCCCATTGCTTTCCCATTTAAGCCCTGAGGCACATATATATTTGGTCATTGGCATGCCTACTACATTGAATACTTGCCTTCTTTAGAGCTGTCATGCCTCATTTTTGTAATTTGCAGAAATGTATTCGGTTAGTAACCAAATACATTTCTGCAGGTTACACTATTCCTGCACAGACACCTGCCTGCTTCCTGGATCACTGATTTACCTGATTTGTATGGTTTTCAACAGCAAATGAGGTAATTAGCATATAGCAGTGGTATCCATGCAGGAATAGTGTAGGAGCGCTCGTGCACTTCCTGGGAGCTCATTCCTGGATTGCTCAGTGACCATATTGCGTGCAGCAGCTCTTGCACTATTCCTGCACTCCGTACAGAGCTTGCTGAATCAGGGGGAATGTGTTTCTGAAATTCTTTAATGTAATATTACTGACTAAGTATAAATTGTTATCATGGAGCTTTTCTCAACTGGCCTCCACTGAAAATGAACTTTGTATCCAGTTGTACTTTCTTGGTAAACAAATGAAAAATTAAAATAAATAAATGAATAAGTGGAATATTTCACAGTCAATGCTACAATTAAAAGCAGAAATATAATAAAGCATTAAGGCATGCTGTATTTTGACTGGTGTGACATTAGAAGAAATCAGCTGCTCAGCACACAACAGCCAAATAGCTAGGACTATAGACTCTGACACCTCACATTCCCAAAGCTAACAGTGTGAATGAATAAGCTAATAGGATGTAACATTACTTATCTAAGTTTCTATTTTGATTTGATCCTGTCCTGGCTTCACTACCACAAGTACATCCAGGGTCTTACATGTAGATTAATGGTTGTGGTCAATTATATCTATGTGGTCTGTAGAGAGGAGCAACTCCATAAAGCTGCAAAGCAGATGTCTTTCATAGAGCAAGTAAAAGAAGACACCTGCTACCTGGAGTCCAAGTTGCAACATATTTCTCATCCACTTTGCCAGTGGCTGTTTGCAAATACAGAGGTGTTTACAAATAAACTGAATGGGCTCAGTAGTTAATTGGCTGGATTCACATACATTATATGCACTGTGTAAGACAAATGCCCAGAAAAAAGCATTCACATACAACATGGTATTAGAGTTTCTGAAGACATGTATTATATCACACCAAGCTGTAAGGTAGTGCATATCACATACATTTACGTATATGCAAATGGCTCAGTATGAAGAAGAGGGCAAAAGTAATTCAGAGAAAACTGCACAGTACATCACAGTTGACAATGCATGACACCATCATGGAGCCTTAGTGAATTGTCAGTGCTACAGCCATAGCAGTCTCTGCACAGACCACTAAGTTGTTACACTCAGGACATCAAACAATGACATATATACTGAGCGATATATACATATATGGAGAGAGAGTAGAGATATGTAGGCATGTATGATGTATCGCTACACAAAAGTGTAAACTGGTGGACACGCACACACACACAAAGAGATAACGTATGACAAAGAGTGGGGACATATTTTAGCTGGAGTGAAATATGGTCAAGGATTTCATTCTGAGCTTTTCCCAGGAAGGAAACAAACAAAGCAGAAGGGTCCTATCTTTTCATTTATTATTCTACCTTATAGTTTTATAAATTTACAGGAATTATTCTGGAAATCTTAGTCTGTCCATAATCTGTTTAAAAAAATGGTGAGATGTCTATGCAGTATTGTCTGCTTGTCTTGCAGTGACTAAAAAGTAGCACCTCATTAGAGCCGAGTGACGTCTCCAGGCGTTTCTGCAGTTACACCCTACTGCTCCTCTAGGCGTCAAATATTGCCTGTTCATATTTGCATTAATAATTCCAAAACCATGTTACATACAAGGTATTGGAAATTTTTATCTTGAAGCAAACATGATAGCAAACACAATTGTATTGATATATGACCTCTGTCAATGGGTATTTGTTAAAAATGTAAGGTGATAAATTCAATTTTTAAATGCTGAAGCCACGCCCACTAGGAGTTAAAGGTACACACTCAAAAGAGCTCTTCTGGAGGGAATGAGCTTTAGACCTGGTATAGTTTTCAGTCATACCTTATTAATTGGCAGCTGCCATAAAGAGTAGCCATATTTTATATTGCAGTTCAGGCTCTTTGTTTTTTTTTTTAACATATCTATAGCTGCCATATGGCATAACTAAAGTGTTTGGTACACCACATCAGCTATCTTTTGATACAGATACACAATAATGCATTTTTTTTCACTGGCTATTCAGAGTTTGTCTGGTGATGTAAGTTGAAGTCTACAAATGCAGAATAAATCAGCATGCTAGAAACTCATCTTCAGACAATGGAGTGATGCAGTTTTGACAGGACCTTTCTTCTGACTTGATATTCTTTTTGTAAATCTTTTAGTTTACACTTCACACTGTTAGTTTTGACAGTCACTACCCCCAGCTTTTGAAGATGGGCTCACCACCTGTAACATTTTAGTGTCTACAGTCAGTCTCAGTCGTTGCTGACCACTTTGATATGTGACATGAGTGTCTGTCCCTTTTATCTCTCTAGTCTGTATGACACTAGGAGTATTTCTCAGCATTCCAGGAATGCAGGTAGGGTCTATTATTCCTCCTTTTTACCTATAATATGTTGGCAGTATACTTAGATTCAGTGAAGGACTGTCCCATAGCATGCTTATTATTGAAATTTCTGTAAGTAGCTCTGCTTTGAAGTGCATCTCTTAAGATGGGCTCGATTAATTCAAGCCTATTTCACACATGCCTATTCAGAAGCAACTCTGCAGGTGATATCCTGTTGCACAATTCAGTGAAGTTTGATATTGTAGCAAGAACAATGAGATCTTACCTTCAGCATCTAAATACTGTATTTACTAACTTCTTTGTTCAACCTTTAAATGCACAAATGTCTCTTTCATCTAGAGTGACCATGCAGATTAGAATATGCAGATACCCTGGGGGTATGAACAGTGCTGTTCCTTTTAACAAAACAACAAAATTCTGCATAAATTGTGTACTAATATTTTTTAAGAGTTTGTTTAGGCAATACTTATAAAGCAGACCCACCTCGTACTGTACTAACAGTAACCTGGGATGTAATTTCAGACATATACAGTACTACTGAGTATGTTACTGTACTAACAGCAACTTGGGATGTAATTTCAGACATATAAAGTACTACTGAGTATGTTACTGTACTAACAGCAACTTGGGATGTAATTTCAAACATATAAAGTACTACTGAGTTTGTTACTGTACTAACAGCAACTTGGGATGTAATTTTAGGGATCACCTACAGAACACTGACAGCCCAAAACACCATCACCCATATGGCCGATGCCATATGGTCAACACTCACAATATCGACAGTGCCAGAACTTCACAAAAAAGGTAAATACAATTTCCTTTTTTGTGCTAGCAGGGGGCTCCATCCCCCACACCCACGTACCTTTAATATACCAACTCTGAGATTGCACTACAGTGCAAGAATGGAAATTTTTCCATTCTGCACTATTGGGAGATAGCGTTTCCCCATTGTCGATATTCTGAATGTCGACCATATGGCATCGGCCATATGGGTGTCGGAATTCTGTATGGGACCCAATTTCAGATATATAAAGTAATACTGAGTATGTTACTGTACTAACAGTAACCTGGGATGTAATTTCAGACATATAAAATACTACTGAGTATGTTACTGTACTAACAGTAACCTGGGATGTAATTTCAGATATATAAGGTACTGCTGAGTATGTTACTGTACTAACAGTAACCTGGGGTGCAATTTCAGACATATAAAGTACTACTGAGTATGTTACTGTTCTAACAACTAGTTACTTCTAAGCTAGTATAGTCCAATTTTCAGGTTAGTGCTGAATTCAGGGCTGTGTTACAAGTTTCTGTGCTTGCCCATACCTTACTTGGATAGAAGGAAGTTTCTCTGTTCACTGTGAGAGAGGGAGCTTTGAGCAGCCTATCTGTCCCCAGAGGAGTGGTTTCAGCCCAGAAATTAGTAGTTTATTGGCCATTTTGGGCTAATTTCTATCTCTTTCATTTCCCTGCTATAAAACTGAGCATTTGCAAGGTTTTTGTGCTAGTATACAGCTCAGCAAGCTCCTGCCTGGTGCCCTGCAGAGTTCTACAGCAGCAGAGAGACAAAAGAGAGACATTGGTGTGATTAAGTATCATTTTTCTGCATTTTCTTGCTGCCTAATTCTGCCTAAAATGCCGATTTTCTAGAGTTTCTGTGATTTAAAAAGCTTGTTTCAGCTACATATTGTACTTATTTTACCGGCTGCACTTTAACAAAGTCGTTTTTGTGTTTAAATTACCTGTTTAACTGTTGTAGGCTACAACTCAAGTGTGATAGTCATTTCTGTGCATTTAAAGCATCTTTTTATTGTATCTGCCTTATTTTCTGAAAAAAACAAACAGAAAAACAAAAAAAAAATACTTGTTTACCTACCTTTCTAAGCTAGTATAGTCCAGTTTTCAGGTTAGTGCTGAATTCAGGGCTGTGTTACAAGTCTCTGTGTTTGCCCATACCTTACTTGGATAGAAGGAAGTTTCTCTGTTCACTGTGAGAGAGGGAGCTTTGAGCAGCCTATCTGTCCCTGGAGGAGTGGTTTCAGCCCAGAAATTAGTAGTTTATTGGCCATTTTGGGCTAATTTCTCTTTCATTTCCCTGCTATAAAACCCACTTTTGTGCAGTTTTGCCTGCTAGGGTATAACTATTCCCAGCTCCACGAAGTCTACTCTTCAATTTTTCTCTTGGAACTAGACAACCTTTCAACTTAAGCACTCAAACTATTCACTTCTGTTACCGGCACTTGCTGAAAACTCATAGCAAGCACTAATAAACCATAGCACTAGACACCCCTATACTGTAGAGAAGGACAAAAGCTCTGTATTCAACCTTACCAGCCAATCAGTAAAACAGTTCACTGTACCTATCCAGGCATGTCCAAAGGGCAGTTTCAGATGTACTCTCCAGTCCAACTGGTGAATCTGGGCATTTTGAGGCAATGTTACAATTGCCTCATGTACACAGACAACCCTCTCCTCCTTCCACCAAACACTAATACATGCAGTTTTACAGCCAAACTGGAGGCTAAGCTCTCTCAACTCAAGACTGGACCAGGCAGTCAAGAGGAGAAGGGAATTACTTGCATTCACACCACCAGTCTCAAATAGACCTATGAAACCAGCACCAGCAAAAAGCACACATAAATACACGAAAACATACTCGGAGGCTCTAAATAAAAATATGCAGAAGCAACAGAGACCTCCAAAGCAGACATCCATGCAACCTCCACCCCAACACAAACCATGAAACACATACTTCACAAAACCAGTGTGCCACACAATCACAGCCCTTAAGGCAAAATAACATACCCAACACACTAGTAATAGGTGACTCTATAGTCAGGCACACTGACGTCCCACTCACTAGGCTGAACAAGGAGAAGGTTACTGTTAGCTGCCTGTTGGGTGCCAGATAGGGTTGCCACCTTTTCAAATGCCCAAAGTGGGACATTTTTGGTGCAAACGTCAGATTATGCGGGATGAAACATACCCATGGCCAGTACAAAAGACATATTTTCATTTTTTTCCTAAATAAAAGCTTATTCTTGTAGCATTGTAGTTGCTTATTCCGTTTCTTATAACATTTAGGTGTTTCAGATACAGAATAACTGTTTTATGGAACTATTATATAAAATATAGGAAATAATTTTGTCCTAAAATCTCTGGACATTTGCCATTTTTACAATTTTTTTGCAGGACACAACTGCCCAAAGAGGGACTGTCTCTCGCAAAGTGGGACAGGTGGTAACTCTAGTGCCAGGATCTGCCATATAACACAAGCACTAAGGTCACTCCAGAACAAGTACAAATATGACTCTGTCATTGTCCATGTTGGTGTGAATGACCTGAGCCATACCTCCCTGGACTACATGAAAAGAGACATGGAGGAGCTCTCTAATCATATAGCCCAGGCCGGTATGACCCTGACCCTGAGTAGCATCCTGCCATCACCAAGAATGATACCATGGTACAGAGAAAAAATTATTAATTTCAACAATTGGCTAAGCTTCTGGTGTCATTCAAAGGGGATCCAGTGTCTGTCAGCCTGGGAAGACATGCTTGACAAGCCACGTTGCTTCGCTAGAGACGGCTTGCACCTGTCACCCTTAGGCTTTCGAATACTGGCCAAGGCTTTTGCCACCCCCATAATGCCTTTTGTAGGCAAGGCTCAAAAGACAAACCCACCACCATAAATAGCACAAGTAACAAAACCTGGGGATAATGCTACTCAGTGCCAGAAGTCTAAACCTCAAAATGCACGCACTCTAGATACTCCTCAGTATGGAGAAAATCGATGTATGTGCAGTAACAGAAACCTGGTTTAAGGCTCCAGAGAGCACTACCAGGCTACAACTCATACCATACATTTTGGCCACAAAACCCAGACCAAAATACAAAATACAGGGCAGTATCCATATTCATCAAGGATACCCACACCTCCAGGTTAGTGGCACAGCATGATGCTTCAGAGATCATCCACGTGCAACTAACAATGGGCAAAACTGCTATTCAAATTATAGCTTGCTACAGATCACCCACCATGTCCCAGGACCCCCACTCCGCATTCCTGGAAACATAAAGGTCCTACCAAACACCCTGATATTGGGTGATTTCAATTACCCAAACATTAACTGGGAGAACTCCTCAAGTGCAAACTCCCTTGCCAAACATTTCCTAGAATTTATAAACTCAAATGCCCTGGATCAACTGGTCAACACCCCCACTAGAGGTGATAACATATTGCACCTGGTCATCACCAACATGGGCGACTGGTGTTCCACACCAGAGGTCAACCCCTCACTGGTTAGATCTGACCATAAACTAATCACTCTGGATATCCACATTCCTCCACCACCCTGGGTCAAAGAAACCACCGTGAAAAAGTTTTCAAAGGCAAACTTCACATTACTTAAAACTGAGGTGGGAAGCTTCAAAGCCCCCATGCTAAAGGATAACACTGTCCAAGCTGCAAAATTCTTTACTAATGCGCACTCTACGGGCACCTACAAGAATGCATGGATTGTGCTATCCCAAACAAAACCAAGGCTCACTCTTCCAAGAAAAAGAAACCAGTCTGGTGGACCCCTGCCATAAACAAGCTATACAATAGAAGGAGGAAACTAGTACAGAAAAGAGTAAAATCCCAAGAAGGGAAGACATCCCTGATCAGTATCAGCAAGAAACTACGTCCCCCCATAAAATCATCCAAGGCTAGCTTCGAAAGAAAAATTGCCATTGACTCCAAAGATAACCACAAGGCATTCTTTAGCTATGTCAAGAATCTAAGTGGCAATTCTCAGATCTGTTTGGAGTTAGTGCAGAATGGCACAAAATACACTGAACCGACCGATATAGCCAACATCCTGGCAGAGAAGTTCAGTGCAAACCTCACCACCAAAAGGGCCTGTAACTACACCAGAAGAATGTAGTGCCCCTGAAATCACAGACACTCAGGTTAAAACAACCCTGTCCAAAGCCAAAAACACAGCATCAGTGGGACCGGACGGTGTCTCAGGTTGCATCCTACACAAGCTCAAAGATGAACTAACCCCTCACCTAAACAGACTGTTTAAGCTCAGCCTCTCCACAGGCTATGTGCCCACAGAGTGGCACACAGCAACCGTTATTTCCACTCCGCAGAGGTGGAGCCACAATGGACCACGGGAACTATTGCCCTATAATCCTGACTAGCTTGGTCTGCAAAGCTATGTTGCGCATCATCATGGATCTCATTAACAGAGACATTGGAAACTTCCAAACACTGGACCCTACCTAGTTCGGCTTTGTTAAGGGCAGATCATGCCTCCTAAACCTGGTGGACTTCTTTGAGACAGTTACCAAGGCTATAGATGAGGGAAAGGTGGTCCACACAGCCTACCTAGACCTTGCAAAGGCCTTCCACACAATTCCCCACTCAGGTATTATAGACAAACTCACCAGCTTGAACATAACCTCCTACGTCATGAGTTAGGTTGCCACCTTGCTCATGGACAGAACCCACATGGAAAGAGTTGCAGGAGCTAGGTCTGACTCTAAACCGGTTACAAGTGGTGTTTCCCCAGGGCTCAGTCCTAGGACCCCTCCTGTTCGGCATATACTTCTCAAAGGTACAGAAAAGCACAGGAAGACTATGGCTGACCAAGTTCACAGATGACTGCAAACTGGGGGCTATAATTGACTCTCTGGCTGACACAGACATCCTCCAAAAGGGTCTCACTGAGACGGATACCTGGTGTCAAAACCATGGCCTCAAGCTAAATGCCAAAAAGTACATAGTCATCCCCTTTGGAAAAAAAACAAACTACCCACAAACTACCACATAGATGGTAGCCCCCTAAATATGGAAGATGTAATAATGGATCTGGGGAACCAAGTAGATAGTAACCTCTCCTTTGATAATCACATTGCCAAAGTGGTTAGACAATCCTATGTGGCCCACCTAATCACAAAAGGGTTTGCATCCAGATCGAAAGAGGTCATTGGGCCCCTCTATGCATCACTCATCAGACCCATCATAGAGTACAATGCTCCATTTGGGATATACCTTACAAGACACCTGCAACAACTGGAAAGACCACAGAAGTACCTCACCAAGAGGATTATTGGCCTCAAGCAGCTCGACTGAAGAAACTCCAGATGTACTTGGTTGCATACTGCCTACTCAGATGTGATCTCTGCCTGACATACAAGGCCATGTCCAACCCAGAATTGATGGACATGCTCCACCTAAAGAAAACCATATCCCCTCGAGCCACACGCTCTAGGGATCTAAACCTCACCACAACAATAAATAGGACGTGCTGGAGGGATAGATTCCTGTCCCAGAGACTTCCCATGCTCTGGAACAAGATTCCAGTCTACATTAGGCAGAGCTCCTCACTAATACTCTTCAAGAGAAACCTTGATGAGTGGATGGGAAACAGAAAGTTTACCCCAGGAATGACTTCAGTGGCTCTTCTGGACAGAGGCACAGGGAACTAATCTAAGGGGGCGGCGAAAGCCAACACATTCTGGCTAGGCTTATAAATGCCTTCGGGCAGATAGCCTAGTACCTGCCTATGAACAGCAACTTGGGATGTATTTTCAGACATATAGAGTACTACAAAGTATGCACTCATCACCATCAGGAAGAAACTATTCATGAAATGACTTTTGCAATCAATAATAGGACATTTCAAACATTGTTCTTGAAATATGCATGGTGCTTGGTATGATATCTTATTTCCTATTTAGCAAGGCATGCATTCTTTACACTTAGTGTTCTGACTTGGTCACAACACACTCTTACACATTCTGTTTTTCAGTTTTGTAGTTCTTGCATGCCTAATATACACTTGCATACCTAATATATGCTTCCTCTTCTACTGCTTTTCTCAGTTTGAAGGGGTCTCTAGTTTGTCAGAAGAAAGAGCCTTTCTCTAGCACCAGCTATAGAGAGTACTTTCAAACTCTCTCCCTGCTGAAGATGCCTACCTTCCATTCCATAAGTTAACACTTTGGAAAGTCCTGTATTAATTTGGTCATGTAGGCTACTGATTCGGCTTTACTGGAGTTGGTTTGGAATTGATCCTTTATTAGAGCATTAATGGATTCAATCACTCTCTTTTTTCCCAGGTCTAAGTTTTCAGGTAATGAAGTTTGTGAGAAGCAATCTGTGGTCTTAACTCATTTTCAAAGTTTCTTACTCATTTTGATTATCATAAACAGATAAAGTAATATCTGTCCTTTGCATATTTGCAGCTCTCAGGGTAAGCAGTGCATAATTATTTATGTTATTTTATATTTGTTTACTGGAAAAGTCCAACTGGACACGTCCTTTCCAGTGGAGGCCCAGGGAGAAAAGCTCCACACTGAACATACCGAAATACAATATTCTCTATAAAGGGTTAGCAATTGTTAATAGTCTGTTACCAACTTGAAATTTGTACCCCACAAACACTGATGGAATTCCCTTCCTCAATTCTCAGTTACAAGCTTTCAGAAATACTCCAAAAAGTAAAATAAAAAATCTAGTTCCAAGTAGCAGACAATAAACCTGGACTGTATATACACAGAATGAAGGAAATCCTAATTAAACTTTAAGCAGTCATGTTACTGAAAATGTTAGCTTGTGGACACATCCCTGACCAGTGGTGAAAGGCTTTAATGGTATCAGTTCAGAAAGGTGGGAAATAACATCGGACCCAAACCAGTATGCCATGTAAAATCAGACAGTCATAATGGAGCTTATCCATATTCATATAGAGGGCATACTTTTGTCAATATGACACTGAGTGTACAAAGAGGGGGTTGTGCTTTTTGAATCTTGTGACATTCTTTGAACACATAAGAACACCACCTGATGAATTCTTCATAGTACATACCGCTTATACTGACCTTGCTAAAACACTCAATAATATCTGCATAAAGGAATAATTCATATATTAAAATAATAAAATGATATTTCATATATAACTGAAGGCATAAAAAATGATTGTCAGAGGTGTAGCTAGGCTAGTTTGTGGAGTGTGCTATCCCCACATCTGCATCCCTTCAACTTTAAGTTGAAGAGGAAAAATAAATGCATACATACATAAATACATACCAAGATAAATAAACTATTCTGTACTTTTAAACAGCTTTTGCAGTTTATGCCTCATATAGAATGCAACAACAGTTCAGTTCTGTCAATAAATTGCAGGCTGCTAACACTGTTTTAACTTTGTTTATTTACTTTACTTGCACATGTCAATTAAATGGCAGGACAAGTTCTAGCCCACCTCTAGGGAACATGCCAGCTGTTGTCACTTCCAACAGCCCTCATATAGATCAACTTATTTGATGAGTACTTGCACACCTGTACTATCGGACAGATTACTGCAAGCAGTTTCTTTTTATACATTATCTCTTCCCCTTTGAGCATGGCTGAGGCTTTATGATTTGTAGTTTTGCACATTAAGAATTATGTCAAAAATAAATGCCTGTCTTATTTTATCAATGTTTTCTTGTTCTATTGTGGAAGCACTAGAGGCTGTTACAGTGGGTGTAATTCCAGGCTGTAGTCTAGAGTCCTGTAAACTGTTTTGTTTACAAGGAGCATTGCTTCAATACAAGCATTTAGAATATTTGTAATGCATTGACGACACAAAATAACCACGACATTTGAGTTATAACAACAGATGCATTACAAGCATTTGTTTCTGAATGCTGGTACTGTCATGATGATTGATTATAATCTCCAGATCATGACCCCAAAAACTTTGCACCCAGAGTGGCTGTCCCCATAACCCAAATTTAGTTATGTATCTGGGCTGTGTAGTGTATGTGCCTGTGTGGGGGGATTGCCTGCCTTTTCTGAGCAAGACTACCAGTGGAGTACATTATGCATCATAACTGCTTCAGTAAAAGATGTTGTGATTTTTCTAATTTTTTTCCATTATATTCTATTTTTATGGTAGTTAGACGTTACCGCTGCCTGATCTATATGACAAGGTCTTTTCCAGGTATATTCGAAATTGTATGCCTTGGATGCACTAGGGGTAAAACACTTGACGGGGGAATATAATACTTAAAATAAATTACAGTAACACAAAAAAGTGACAGGTACATTATACAACACATTCCAAGATTAAATTATGCCTCATTATCATCAAAAGAAGCCAATCGCTTCTTTAAAAAATAATCATAACTATATCTGTATCTAGTTGTCCAACTGTCTTGTCTGTCTGTCTATCTAGCTATCAGTCTATGTATGTATGTATCTATTTACAAGAGTAGTCATAATGTGTGAATTGTAGTTTGTGGATTGGATGAAATATGTATGGATAATATGAAAATAAAAAGATTAGCTATTACTAGATATTATCAGCCAAGAAGGATTCAAGAACATAGCAAGGAACTGTAAAGGATTTATTTGATTTTTGGACTTAAATATTTGATCATTTTCTATGAGTCAGATGGGGAGGGGGCAGAGTTGTAGTAAAAGGAGCCTCCAGCTAAATTGTTTGATTGTTGTGTCATCAGTAGATGCTTCTCAGATGAGCGGAGGTCTGTTGGAAGACTAGAAATCTAAGATGTATTTTAGAGCAGTGCACTTTTGGGGCTGACGGACTAGTTTGTGGGCGACTGTAAAGTACGCTAGGGAAGGGTTATGTAGGAGTTTACGCCAGATGAAGTTTCTGAGGAAAGAATAGTGATGAGAGTAGAAGGAAAGGTTTACTGGTTGTGGATGTGCTACCATATGATATCACTGATTCAGGTAAGTAAATAGAGTGCTATGCAGATGTGTGGGGACGGGGTGGTATAAAGGAGAGAGGAAAGCAGATACGTACCTGAAAGGTTGTTTGTTTCGGCTTTTCCTGGTTAGGGCTAGCCACAACGGAACTCCGGTCTGCTAATGATTGGTAGTGGATTTTTACGTACTGGGTTACCAGCCCTGACGCACAACCTTCAACGAAGGCACACCCCATTCACGTATGCCTCCACACAGAAGACGCTCTAGCTGAGAATCGAATGGGACAACGTCTTGCTAAGATACGTACCTGAAAGTAGTGCAAATTAAATCTTGGCTTGCTCTATATAAAAGACATAGTTCATGTTGGGTTGCTGAATATAAAGATTGCCTTTCAGGTTATTATTGAAGATGACACCTTGCAGTTTGATAGTGGTATATTAAAAAATCTATCCCTTTCCCTAGGCCATACTCATGAACGCTTGCACATACATACTCAACAATGTGACATGATCTCAGATATTTTCAAACCAGCATCTCTCCTGCATAATCCTATGCACCTTTACCATTTAAAATGTTAAGACAGCCATCCGACACTCAAATAAATGACTGCCTATATGCACAGTGACTCAGCTCACAACAGCTAGTTGGCCAAATGGGTAGTAGTCCTTTCAAAACACACACACGTATATATGTGTATATCTAGCTATCTATATATAGCCTGCGTACAATTTTGGGTCACACTCATGTTCAGGCAAATTAAGGAGCAGTGAACACTACAGCTATTTTTTTTGTCTCATTATTTAGACCAGCACTGCAGGCATAACTAGAGCAGGCTGAAACATGCCAGCCATTAGAGTTTCATACTTCTTATTGTTCAGAAAATGACAAATGATGACAAAGGAGAGGAGGTGGTAGTGTATGTCCCTCAGTGTGTCTGTGTGATACAGTACTCATGTATTATAACTTGTTACTCACAGATAAACACACAAACATATAAACTGCCACCCATGAAAGGAACTATTACTTACCTTGAAGATTAATATAACAACATGTTTTCTATTAGCATACATTTTCTGAATAACTTCCTGTTACCATTACTGCGTTTCACTTTCTTCATAAACAGACCAAAGAAGAATATGCAGAAAATGTGTATCTTTTTTCTTTTTTTTTTTTTTTTGGGAGAGAGAGTGGGCTTTGTGGGAGACGCAGTTGACTATCAAACTTGTTTCTCAGGGGCAAAATGTGTGTGTGTGTGTGTGTGTGTGTGTGTGTGTGTGTATATATATGTGTGTGTGTGTGTGTGTGTGTGTGTGTGTGTGTGTGTGTGTGTGTGTGTGTGTGTGTGTGTATATATATATATATATATATATATATATCTATATATATATATATATATATATATATATATCTATAGTTTCACTTTACAATCCCGAAATACTGAAATATCGAAATTCAATATCTCAAGATGGTAAAGCCGAACACTAAAAAACCCAAAACCCCAAAAGCGTGAAATTCAAAATCATGACTGCCCACATACCCACTCCACACACAAACAAGCACACATACACCTTCCTCCCCACACTACAAAACAACAAAACATACACAAACCCAACAAAACAATCACATGCACGGAACCTACATATAAGCGGGGGGGGCAAGACCCCCAGCACCCCCCAAGTGGCGAGCTCCACTCCCCACACCCCCGCTACTTATATATATACTAACTCGAGATCGCACTAAAAACAGACAAAAACACCACTACACATTCTACACTTTCCTTGCACAAACACACAACACATACGTACAAATACCACCAATTTCAACACTTACACACTCAGTCTTACCTACCTACCCTAATCCACACCTCAAAATTCCAAGCACACTCACGCACACTAAAATCCCTGCACAAAACCCCTAGTAAAACATCACTTACCTGAATCTCCAGCTACATCCACATACCACACTGCACATCATGAACACGGGGAATCTCACGGCAGGTACACGCCTCCACAACAGCGTATTCAACATTTCCGCATTCGGAGTTCTGCACTTTCACGCAAGTGCAGTTTCAACACTTCGGTCTTGAGCTACTGAAATTCGATAATTCAGTAGTTCGAGATTCTGAAGTGAAACTATATATGTGTGTGCATATATAATATATATATATATACACACACACACACACACACACACACACACACACACACACACACACACACACACACACACACACACACACACACACATATATGGATACAGTCTGAAACATTGCTCATTTGAGCAAACATTTTTTCAGGCTGTAAATAATGCTCGTATGAGTGAACATTGTTGTCAATGAAGTTTTTGCTGCTAGTGATTATAGTGCAGTGAGGTAAGGGAATTTGCCCTTACTCCACTGTAGAGAGATCTCTGATATGGTATATATTAGCAGGTGATATGATGGGAGCAGGGGAAATGATTTTCAGTTTTGGTTGTTTTCAGTCATTTTAGATTTGAACTAAAATGATTGTTCTTCTGACATTCGGTATTTTGAATGCTTGGTGTTTGATGATACACACACACAAATATATATATATATATATATATATATATATATATATATATATATATACATATGTATATATATATTCGGTATTTCGAATGCTTGGTGTTTGATGATACACACACACAAATATATATATATATATATATATATATTATATATATATATTTTTTTTATATATACATACATACAGATCAATGTCACATAATCGAATGCTCACTTACGCAAAACTCTCTTCATCGAGATGAAACCAACTCCAAGACTGCAATACAGTGGGGAAAAGGGCAAATTTCCCAATGTTGGCCAATTATCTCCATTCCCTGTGTAAAACATAGCTCATTCTCTCATTTGCTTAATTGAAATTTCACTCTTTTTGTTCCGGTCAACAGTGGTTTGCAAAATTGAATGACTGGTTATCCGAAGTAGACCCATACATGTTTGCGTGTATACATAAAATATATATATATATATATATATATATATATATATATATATATATATCAAGTTCTCAAACACAAGACATAATTTTCAAACTTTGCTGCTGTGTCTGTTCTTGAGATTGTGGTACACTGGGGATTAGAAATATACCCTTTCCCCAGTGTAATGCATTTTTGGAGTTAGTATATATTTTAAATAGCAGGGGAATCTGGGAATAAAAAATAGATTTTGTTTATATATATAGATTTTTTTTTATTTTGTGTTTGAATTTTTGTGATGCGAACACTTTCAACACAATGCTAGTCATTTGAAGTTTTGATGCTTAGAACAATTGACAGAGACTCTGTGATGATGTGAGGTATTGCCATCTGTGCCAGGGGGAATAGGGCAGTGCATGTATAACATATGCCAGCATACTTAGCTGGAGTTTTGTAAATAATTTGCTGTCATTTGACTATCACACTGACTTGTACAGATGCTTGTGTTAAAAATGTATCAACAGTGTTATTATAACTGATTTCCTTAAATGCTTTTAAGCCATTTCAGCTCTTTCTTCCTTTGAATGGAAAAAAAATTGATGACTCCTACATTTAAACAACCGGTATGGCAGCTTTAGCATTACACAGTGTATGTTAGTCTTCTTGAAATAGAACAGCATATTACAAGTGATTTATTCTTACTGTTACTAGATCTTGTTAGCAAAATATAACTCTGTATTGAACTTACAGAAAAAACAGCAAAGAAGTGTTTTTAGTGGGGCTTTATTCACTTACCATCTCAAAAGTTAGGGGCATTCCACACTCGTTTGCCTATTTTAAAATAAACTATCTCTGTAGACAGATGTCCAGTAGGGAAAGGGGCTCAATATTGAAAAGTTACTTCTTGACACTATGAGCCTATGATGAGTGAAACGGCTCCCAATTCCTATGGCTCACTATTTTACTGTTATCCCAGATTAAAGTAAGCTTTTGTATGCCATTCTTCCCACGCCAAACTAGACCTCCTCCCCTCACCATGACAAATAGCTACAATTCCTTCCATTTCTTATATTATATCTTGGCCATTATCTGATCCAAATGCGAATACGTTTTGCCTAATTTTAGTTTTAAGCCTCTTTATAAAAGCATGTAATAATATCTTTTGAAATAGAGAATGAAGCATTTTTCCTGTAAAACTGTAGACATTGCTGTCCTGAATCATTCTCCATTTCTAACATTTTGCCACCCACTGGAAAAAAAGTAAATTAGAAAAGCTCCCTTTATGTTATAATTTAATAATGAAAACACTGACAGTTCTGCTGCTTCAGACACTTTGCAATTTTACCACTCTCCAAAAAAGTGGATACTTTCTCTTTTACAGTTAATATGGGATTGTAGCACTTACTTGTGCACTTTCATTAAATGTCTGTGCTCTGCCCAATTACAATTATTACTGTTTTAAAACTACTTCCGTCAGGGTTAAGACTGCTATTTATTACAGCATTAAGAAAACCGTTTTCCCCTCTGATGTACTGCCTGTTTATGTAATGCATCACCCAATACCTTGTGTATTCTCATCTATTGTATGTATGTATATATATATATATATATATATATATATATATATATATATATATGGATCTACCTGACTACATCGACAGGTCACAACACCGACAACGAGTCAGAAGATCGACAAGTCAGAAGACCGACGGAGGAAAACACCGATGCTGAGAACACTGAGATGGGGAAAGGATGTGTAAGTATGCGGGAGTGACGGCCGTTAGGGTGTGAGTAAGGTAAGTGTGCGATGTTGACGGTCTGTAGGGATAGGGGTGGGATAAGTGAGTTAGGGTTAGGGCGCGGGTTAGGTAAGGGTGCGAGTAAGATAAGTGTGCGATGTTGACGGTCTGGAGGGATAGGGGTGGGATAAGTGAGTTAGGGTTAGGGCGCGGGTTAGGTAAGGGTGCAGTAGTGATATTTTTTGGGTTAGGGCGGGTTAAGTGAGTTAGGGTTAGGGCGCGGGTTAGGTGAGTGTGCGATAGTGACGGACCTTAGGGTTAGGGTTTCGGTTAGGGTTGTAGATAGTTGTGTATGTAAGGGTTAGTGTTGGTTTGTAAGGATTTTGGTGTGCTTGTGTTGTGTGTGTGGGTTTTGGACAGGGGATTTGTTTTGTTTGTTGTTATGATGTGTCGAGTGTATGAGGTGTCGTATTTGTGAACTGTCGATTATGTGGTGTCGGTGAAGTTGTTGTCAGTGTTGTGAACTGTCGATGTAGTCAGGTAGATCCATATATATATATATATATATATATATATATATATATATATATCTATATATATATATATATATATATATATCTGCCATTTCAGTACTATCTATGGTTTGAAAAGGTTTTTGGAATTTTAAAATGAGTTCAGAGTATAGTTTTTTTTTTTTTTGAAATGTTTCCCTACAATATTGCCACTTAATCTAACACAAGGTGCTTTTACCAAACTCTTTTTTCTGGACACTATCAAATCTACTGTGTACTAGATTGCTATCTGGTTAGAATGATAATTCTGTTTTGGTTTAAGTTCAAAATATCCTTTTCACATTTCCGTGATATATGGGTAGCTTTTATTATTTGGTTATAGTGCCCAAATTAAGTTTGGAAGTATCACAGATGTTGAGGCATTATTACATCTAATGTTGCCAAGTACATTTCCTCAGGAATGTAATTTATGGCAAAACATATACTTTATTTCAGTATTTCCTGACTAAGATTCTATTGTTGTCTTTAATATATATATTTTTCTCACTGAGTTCCATCTGCTTCAAGAGGAATATTGGTATATCTTTTTGCCAGTATTTTTCTTTTTCTTGTAATATTCCACTGTAGATCACACAGTGTGAATTTTTATACCTTTTAAGTGAAGCTTGGCCACATTTTATACAGCAGTTCAGACTTTCTTTTACTAATGCCCCAAGCCACTGCACAGCAGAACTCCACTGTCTTCATGCATGACACATCATTTTCCTGGTAAGTTTTTTCGCATTGAATTCAATAAGCAAATAATGTTTTTTTTTTGTTTTCTTTGAGATATTAGATAAATAACTGTAGGAAAATTATAACCAGTACTGAATAATCATAGGTTCAAAACTGGTGGTTATATGGTGTTTCTTTTAAGACAATCTGAACTGATGTCAGATTTGAATCAACTTGTGTTGAGAGATAGGATGATGGTAGTACAGCCAAGATATTCTTCAATACCTAGGACATTTTCTTTTGTGTTTGCTTATTGATTAATTAATTCATTCTTTAATTAATTTACTTATCAATCAGCTTTGGCACACTGTCAGGT
The DNA here is from genome assembly GCF_019279795.1 of Protopterus annectens. Taxonomy (NCBI): domain Eukaryota; kingdom Metazoa; phylum Chordata; order Ceratodontiformes; family Protopteridae; genus Protopterus; species Protopterus annectens. The sequence continues at coordinate 1,313,279,885 of NC_056739.1, forward strand.
TTTCTATGGAAGTTTTCCTCTGGCTTAATTGATTTGAAGGGGAAAACTTCCAGCTGAAAAGCATGGCAGTGGTAGCTGCTGTCCTTTTAACATTGAGCTCTACCATATTGTTCCATCTAGTATTAAATTTTGTTTACAGGAATGGTTGCCTAGATGACTTCTGAACAAAATGGTTCAGATTATGAAAACGTATTAATAGTCTGAGCCCTCTGTCGTACGCTCAAGTGTGTGAGAGCAAAGATATAGCACAGCAATTACTACTTTCTCAGATTCCAGACAAAATGTCCACTAGGTTCCTTTAACATAAATAAAATGTAGGTTCCATTTTCATAAATAAAATATGTGGCACTGTTTGATGATTTAGACTGCATACTATGGCCTTGTCCTGAAATTAGAAGCTTTGCCAAAATATAGAAAATAAGACTGGAAACCTACTGTAAATAAAATTTCCTTTTCTTCAAGAATCCTTAGGCTTCATATTGTCTCTTTTAGTATACCAAGGTCTAGAGTTGAGGGGCCCTTATTGGCTGTGTCATTTTCAATGTTATTCCTCAGAATGTGAAAATCATTTACTGACCCCAGATAGTTTCACTGAGTCTCAGTTTTTACAAGGGAACAAATCAGGAATTAAAAAAATCTGCATATGCCCTTATTTAAGAAGTCAGATAAGTAGAAGAATTTCACTCTATAAAATGGTACAGACATGCACTAACTTGCAGTGATTAGCTAAAACATGTATTTCAGTAACAGCATTGTGGTGTGGAATATCACGCTTTTAGCAGCTTACACATATCTGTGCATTTCAGAGTATTTTCTGAAAAATTTACTCAAAAAGCTTAAGATAAACTGCTGTAAATATTCTGCTGTAAATATTCTATGGCCAATAAAAGCTATCAAAACTATATGAATAACAATGTCATTAGTAAGAAGGATTGTTTGCAATTATAATAGTCAATGCACTCATAGTCTTTCTATAAATACTATAATACATTATAATGCACACAAACCAATAATTACATTTTTTGTTAAATTTTCACAAACAAATGTATCTTGGAAACTCTACAACCTGGACATATGTTGTTTGAACACTTTTGTTAACCAGATACACCATTAACATGATAGCAAGAAATTACTCTCTGAATATGTTTATTGAGATATCTCCAGAAATATGAATACGTGTTTAATTCTATCACTAGCATTATTAGCAATATAAACATCACTGAATATTTTTCAAGGTGTGCACCTTGCAGTGCAAATATCAAAGACAGTTTTCTTCTACAGTATCTAAGGTTTCACCTGTTGCCATTTAATACTGTGTAAGTCACTTCTTTTTTGAAGTATTAAGAACATATGGAAATATTGTTTAGTTTCATAATTCTTTGCAGACTCTCTACCATAGTGTGATATAAATTGACATAAATAATGAATTTTGCTTTCTCCCACAATGTCATTTCACCCCATAACCTTCAATAAGAACATAAATATGATAATATGAATAATAAGTATCAAACGGATTAATTCCTCTACTGCAGGACATCTTAGATTAACAATCTCAGTGTCATTTTGTTAATAACTTTTTGCCATTCTAACACTACCAATTATTAGCTGGCAAGTCACTTGTCAAAGAAGCCAGATCCCCCCTCCCCCCCAAAAAAAAAGGTTTGCCTGTCATAATGAGCTATGGATGATAACTGGAAGTATACAAAAAATACAAACCCAGAGTGACATAAAATTAAATATCTGAGAACATAGCTATATGATACTTAAATCAAAGAAAGAACTGGAAGAGTATTAAGGCCACTGTGAAGAAATTAGACACTGTCATCTGTGCTAGCATGTCTGGCTGATGTTTTGTATATAAATTTCAGATTAACCTGCGTATTATATGCCAACATGACTTGCTGTGATATTATAAATAATTTCTCAAATGCTGAGTTATAATTTGTTTGTACAGAATGTTTTGAAGACTTGAACAGTGTACCTTTACATTTATAACTATGCATATTTGTTTAGAAGATTCTAAATGCAGACTGTTTCCAAATCAGCTGATCATGTCATCGGAATGTTGACAGTTGATGTGTTACTGTCCAAGGCTGAAAGACAGGAAAGAACTTTAGTAAACAGCCGTTGGTTGATTTTCAAAGTATGAAATGAAAATTAGAACTGAAACAGTTGTGACCATTAAGCTAGTCTATAAAAGAGCCTGCTGAAGACAGTTGAAGTCGGTTGTTGTCAATTAACAGCCAGTTATAGCAGTTGTCATTTGTTCACAGTTGTACTGTGCAATGGATATCCAAAGGACTCACCAAGAACTGTAAGGCTGCCTTTCTTCTGTTGTAATAATTTAGTTTACATCAGGGACGGTGTTCTTTAGTCAGATAGGAAAAATATAACTAATTAGTTAGAGTTTTTCTAAATGCTGGATTTCTATCCTTCAGTATCGATTTCATTTTCCTGGTGATTGAGATCTGTTTATTTATTGGAAATTAATATTTTAGATTTTTAATAATTTTGCTCATTATTACATATTTTTATTAACTTATATTGCGGCTGGTCAATCAGTGTTTTCCTTAGTGAATTGAAAGACTGCTTATACCCACTTTGATAACTTCCCAGTCCACTCTAGGTCATTTGCTATCATTTGTTTTATCTAACTTTCATAATTGGACACCCCTTTAAAAGGACATGTGGGCTTTCTGATTGGTGTCAGTGTGTCAATGTATTATTTTGGGGAAGGGACACAGCTGAAAATCTCTGTCAGGCTCTAACAACAGTGTTTGGATGTGTGAGATTTAATTATTTAAGTGCAAGTGTATCAGAGATCTTAAACTAGGACACATTGCTCTGAAGTGTGTAATAAGGAGTAACATTAAGAGTGGACAGAAGTTTACAGTCAAGTCCAAGGTTATAGAGTGAGTTCCTGTTGTGCTGTTAGGGGAAATTGTGAAATATTATAACTTTTAAGTGATGGTCTCACATTGGAGTCAGTAGTGAGGATTGAAGCTCCTTAGTTACTGACCCAAGATAGTAGAGAGGTCCTGTGGGATATTATCTGGATGACACAGCCTTATCCAGCAGTCCTTCAAAACAAATATCTGATTTTGATAAAAGATGAGTGAGAGCAAAGCCTCAGTGAAATTAACATAAAAGTATGCGAGAGAAAAATTACATCTTCAAATGAATGGCTAATTGTTATCCCTAAGCCAACAAGCAGAAATTCTAAGACATGCTACTCTAATTATGTAAACATTCTACAGAACAAAATCCCCTAATCTTTAAGGTGCATCCCAGAACAACATATATTTATACTTGTATCAAAGTAGTAATTTTTTTAAACAGTAGACTTGTCTTGATGGGGGAATATGTGCTTCAAGTTTGATTGAAATAGAATTATCTTCTTCTTTCGGCTTTTCCCAGTTAGGGGTCGCCACAGCAGAACTCTGGTCCGCTAATGATTGGTAGTAGATTTTTACAGTGACAAGGTGCCAGCCCGACACCCAGCCTTCAATAAAGGCACACCCATTCACGCATGTCTTTTGAAAGCCACTCTACCGCAGGGAGGACATGCAGACTTCACACACAAGGCGCTCCAGCCGAGAATCGAACGGAGAACCTCTTGCTGTGAGGTGACAATGCTGCCGCTCCACCACCATGGCTTAAAACTGAAATAGAATTATCTGATTAGGTTTAATCAACTCTCCTATAAGTTGCCAAGGCATGAAACCATCCCCTGTGTTAGCACAATTAGTAAACTAAATACATTACAAATAGACAGCTGTTTGGTAAGAAGTATGTAGCCATGGCTAAAAGGAAGTACCCACATGGTGCAGGTGGTAGGGACAGCCATAGAAAACATGAATGTCGCCAGTGATTTCCCACAAGGCTCACCTCTGTGACCAGTGTATTTACAGACCAAAAATTAAGAACTATGGAAAATTCCTCTTTGACACAAATGCCTTCCAGCAAGAACTTACAATTATGAAAACTTTATTACTGAAAATAGGCTTAAATTAAATGTTAAAAAATGCAACACCATTGCATTTAGCAGACAAACCATACCCCTAATATATACTATTGACAATACTCCACTTCAAAATGAAAATATTGTTGTATATATGGGAATTTGGGCTGATAATTTCCTTTCTTGTGATCACCATGTAGTAGTGGCAATCAGGAAATCCTTATGCCTGGTGCAGCTGATCACCAAGTGAATATCATCCAGATCTAAAGATGTTGTCCACTCGTATTCATCATTTATCAGACCCACTATAGAATGCAATGGTCCTATTGTGATTTCCTCACCAGACATATGATAGAGTTGGAAAGCAGAACAGAGTTTCCACATCTTGTTTGATTTAGTTCTTTGTCATGTGGTACTAGTGTGGTGTTCCTTTATTAAAGTGCCATTTTCAGTCAGACTCTGACTTCTGGTTTGGCAGCTTTTAATTACATATATTTATATACTTTTTATGAGAGAATGCATTTTTAAATGTGAAAGCTTGTATATTTGTATACCTAAATGTGTCTGTCATGAACTTTGATGTTTTATTTTCACTGTAGATGTGCCCAGATCACTACTCTTGGCATCAGCAGTGAGGGTGGAGTATCATTTTTGTGGTAATCACTGAGGTGTTCCTATTTCTTAAAGGGCACTATACTACATTTTTAGCACTGAGGTTGAACCCATGGTCATAACAGCAGGTACTACTGCAGATTAAAACCTCTTGCAGGCTATGGGTATCTATTGGAGAGTTGACAATAATGCCAGGTGTACAGTCATCGGTAAACTCTATCAGCCATGAACCCTTTATATCAGACAAAATTGAAGTATATGCCTAAGAGGAGGGGACCCAGTTTGGGGAGGACGTGCTTAAGAATGTTACCCTAGTAAGAGATACTCTAAATGTTGATAACTGATACATAATAACAGGATTTACGTAGGAAAGGTAGCATATACATGATATTTGGGAGTTCTCTTTTCCCCAAGAGATTGCAATTTGGAATTGGTATGCATAAGTAGCATGTGGTGTGGGTATTCAGGGAGGGTAGCCCACCTTACCAAAAAGGTTTTTTTTGTGCATGTGTGTTTGCTTTCATTTCATCTATGGATTGCAGTTAAGAGATTTTAACTTCTTGTGAGTGCTGTTCTTTAGCATGATAACAGATCTGATGGAGTTTGCTTACAGACACCACTACAGAGCCCTGTGAGACTACATTATTGACAAAAGTTCTACAAGAAAAGCATGTCAGCATCCCTCTCTGTGACTGTTCTGAATGTGAGCAAATTTGCTGTCCACTGAGTTAAAAACAGTTTAATACACAGGCAGATGAAGCCTTCATTAATATCAGAGTGTGGGATACTGCCAAAGACCTTTGTTAGATAAAGGTAGGCAGTGTCAAAGGCCTATGTTATATCTAGGTAGGCAGTGTCAAAGGCCTATGTTATATCTAGGTAGGCAGTGTCAAAGGCCTTTGTTAGATTTAGGTAGGCAGTGTCAAAGGCCTTTGTTAGGACTAGGTAGGCAATGTCAAAGGCCTTTGTTAGATCCAGGTAGGCAATGTGCACTGATTAGCATTATCCAGTGCTTCATCTACTCCCTCACAAAGCTCCCCCAGATCCAGTATACAGGACCTAAATTTACAAAGATAAACTGACTTGGGTCAATGGACTGCAGACATTTGTTGTCATTATTTATGAGTTCCCTTATGATATACTTCATGAGTTTACAAATAAAACCAGTAAGACAAATCAGTGTATAGTTCTCAGGGATGAGGATAAGATGGGTGTTGGGTAGGAATACCACAAAGGCTGTTCTCCAACCTTCAGGTATTTACCTATCAAACTGGTTTAGAAGAGAATCAATGAGTCTATGTTCAGTGCTAACTAAGAGACAACCTGACATGTAATCAGGCTTTATAACCTAGGGGTTACAGTTTTGGAGAAATAATTTAGGACTTCTTAGCAATATCATTGGAGAGAGAGGTGGGGACAATTGAGTGGGGTGTGTGGGGGAAAGGAGAGGAGTGGGGAGAAATTTGAACTAAATTTACCTAAAAGTAAATTAATGATATCCTCTGTGTTGGAGTAGGTTGTCCCATCTGATTTCAGTTCTCAGAAGTATAATTCTTTAGATTACTTATACATTTAAAGTAAATATTATGATTATCTTTGCAAGTGATGGTGACATTCAATTGACACTTGCCCCGGGATTCATGAAGTTCGGCGCAAGACCAGCGGTAGGCTTGCACCGACAGTGCAGCATGAAGATGGCGCAGTAGCACCAAATGCATATTAATGAAGGCGTGCCACCACCACAGCCATGTGCATAGGAAAGGAGCGCAAGTGCATAGGGCGTGTCGAAGTGCCGCACGGAGGCGTGAAAATGCCAGCTGTTGACGTGCAACCTAAAATGTTTGCGTATAACAACTTGCAAGATAGTAATCACATCTGTCAGTGTCCGTGGATACTGAAATGTCACACAAAATGATGCAAAGTATGCATAAACACAAATGTAGGAAATAATGGAAAAAGCCACTATGGGAATAATGGGTCAATAAATGCCCCACAAATGACATGGAAAGATAGCTATCCAACGCAGTGTAGATAGCTATACATAGTGTAAGTAGCTAGGAGCCAATGAAGCATGTTGCATCCCATCACCAGCTGACCCAGCCCATGGTTAGGGTCACCAGCTGACCATGTATTGTCATAACAAAATAGGATAAATGTACGACATATGGGCAAGAATGAAAGAAATAAAATATCCCACAACATGTACAGCCAGATATACCACAAGGTATTCAAATATTCACATACAAAGGTATTTCTGTGTTATAATATTTAAATGTAAAATAGATAAAAAATAGGCATATACAGAAAAAGCTACAACAATAATACAACAAAGCATAACAATAAACAACAAATGAGGCAAAAAGTATATAGTATGCACAAATGGTTGTACAGTCGGATATCGTTGTAGAATATAATATGAATATATTATATAGAATATATCCCATTCTAGGTGGCATCAATGATTAGAATAAAAATCAGTGCACCGCGTACCCAGCGGGCCAGTCCTGATGGTGTTGTCACAGTAAGGTATTATTGGGTGTACCATTTGAACGGTATTACCCGGTATACCAATGAATACCTATGTGTATGTATGTATGATGTGTTATGTGTATGATGTGGGAGCATGTGGAAAGCAACACAACCAGGTAGTCCACCTACATACCTAATGTAGTGTATGTCTGGTATGCAATGTGTTGTTCATGGGCCCAAAGGGCCAACAACCAAAGCATGTATGTCAGGAATATGTGTGTGGGGGATGTGGATGGTGGTAATCCTCAAACTCCAAGGCTGATACGTGATGCGAGAATAGGTGAAGGTGAGAGGTGTAGGGAGAGAGGGTGAAGCAGAAAGAAACACAAAAACATGTATAAACATCTGCAATACAACCAGACAGGCCATACTGTAGAACACAATCCCACAAACATATGAATATTAAAATGTGCGATACAAATGTATAGACATGTCACTGGCACATTCCCACAGATTGGTCCTGATGGAACTGGCCATATCAAATGCAACACACCTGGATGCATAATGGACTACCCAGCATCCCCTCCACAGCACACAACCCGCTCCCATACCTGAATGACCACCAAATCCAGCCATACTTGGCCTACTGGTTTGGTCCTGCCACATCTACACATAGTGACCACTATGCTTATGTAGTAGCTAGTGTCACCCTAGGCAGTTTCAGGATTGCAAACTAGGTATCCCTTGCATGTAAAACCCCAGCACATTTTCATAATGCCAGAAGAATGGTCGGTATTTGTCATGTTTCGGTCTTGTTCAATTTTTGGGATATCCCTCATGGGATAAGTAACCTGTGTAAACATTAGAATGGAAGACACAAAGTCCAGTCCTGTAGATATCTGGACACAAGTTTGAAAGTGCAGTAGTGGTGCACGAGACTGTCCAGCCCTAGATGGTCATGCATAACCTACTACCGAGGATCAAACACCTGCCCGTGATGCACGTGTCCCGACACAAATAAGCGAGAGAATATATTGCACACATTCGCATAGTGGCACATGGTATAAGGGTGATGAAGGCACTGACGTAAACAGGATACCCCCTGATCCACTGTGTGAGGGGCAATTAATGTGTGTGTAGGTGTGACCTGACCAACAATGATACAATGCCAAATGTCCTGTGATCATAGGAAATAACTATGTACCATACTGCATATAACAGTTGCCTAAAGCGGTCACATCAGGATAGAATAAACATAATTCGTACAAGAAACAGGCAAACAACAAAAGTGCCAAAGGTATAAGGCTCACAGCTAGGAAACAAATGAATGTTCTAAACCTGCACTGACTGTGGCTATGTGTTGGCCCAAACAATCTGGTGTCTGCAGTAGGATTACCATCTGTCCCGCTTTGTGAGGGACAGTCTCTCTTTGAACAGTTGTGTCGGGACAAAATACATTACAAATGGCAAATGTCCTGGGATTATAGGACATAATTATGTCCCATATGTTATGTAATAGTTGCAGAAAATAACTATTGCAGTATCTACAATACCTAAATGTTACAAGAAACAGAATAAGCAACTAAACCGCTACAACAATAGGCTTTTACGTAGGCAAATAAGTAAAGTTCTATTCGTTGTACTGACCGTGGGTATGTGTTGGCTTGTAAAATCTGATGTGTGTTCCGAAAATGTCCCATCTTGGCCATTTGAAAAGGTGCCATCCCTAGTCCCCAGAGTACAATGTCAACGATACTAATGGTCAGAGCATTCACACAATAACAGGCCAGCCCCTTAACCACTCACAAAGCCAGTGACCTTTGGGGGAAAGGTGTTGAATGAGAATGACTACTTACAACAATGAAGAGTAATAGATGCATTTAACTGCAGAAAATTAGTAATATTACAAATCTGTCAACACGTTCCAAGTTAATAGTACTAATATGGTAGAACTGTCCATGATTGTCCCTGAGTTGTCATAGCCTTGTCCCTGTCACTGTAGAAATGAGTCCCCGAGTATCAGAGAGGTCCGTACATAGAAGTACACCAACCAACTGTCACATCTGTTGACAGGACTACTGCATACTTGTAGTGAATTTATAACAGATGTCCAGAATAATATTCATTGTATCTATAAATGAATGAAATAGTCAAATGGGAAGGGGAAACATGTGGAAACCACCCCCTCAATCTGCATTATGTAGTGGAACCACTCCCCGCCCTAAATTATGTAGCGCCGACCCAATAATGTGGTCAGAAGTGCCCAAACACCTGCATCTGTAAACACAGGTAGAATGTTAAACTCTGGACTAACTCTGTCCATGTGTTACGTCTGATCTTTGAACAACGCCAGGGCAGTTCTAGTCACTAGTCGGCTGAGCCTAAACCCAGACCAGCAAATGAACACTCTGACAATCAAACACACTTATGTGCGAGGACTATAAGCATAGGAGTTATGGATATCCTTGGAGTGAGTAGACTTGCAGCACGGGTCCAGAGCAGTAGGAAACAGGGAATGTCCTAATTGTAGTACTACGGTTTTCCCAGCAGGAGAATGGATGCCTGCTGTGTAAGGGAAGTGGTGAGGCGTATGTTAGAGTAGCTATGAACCATGGGTATACATATAAATGAGCCAGAACACCAATAGTGTAGTGGTTACAGCATCCACCCTACGTAAAGGCATTCCCGGTTCAAGTATGACTATAGCACATATTAATTGTGTAACAAATGCCTCTGTGCTGTAAAGCCAACATTTATACATGTAAAGTGACCGCGTTCGCATGGGTCCATTAACCGGATTCCATCAAAGTGGTACTGTCATAAGGAATAAGGCACATGTAATCCCAAAGAAGTGCTGTAAACATATGTAACTCAGAATAAGTAGATGCAAGTGGGCCTGCGCAGGTATACGTAGCTATTAGCATAGCAAATGTATGTTGTCTTGTACAACTGTAACTTTTATATATATAGATAGATGTGTGTATAGATAAAAATCCACAGACATAACAGAAATATCTATATATACACATGTATATAAATATATATATATATATATATATATATATATATATATATATATATATATATATATGTATATACACACACATATATATATATATATATATATATATATATATATATATATATATATATACATACATATATATATATATATATATATAGATATGTAAGGAACGCCAAAAGATGAAATCAAACATAAGGGTTGTGAAGGGAATCCAGAGCAAGTAAGGAATCATGAAGTGCTCGCAGCATAAGTCACATAAAGCTGCACAAGTGTGAGTAGAGCACCGCTCTTCACACCAGAGGCAGGGCTATACCAGTGGCCATAACATCGTTGAAGTGCTACGTCAACATTGTAAAGAGATGGAATGTAGTACATGTTGCAACCACCTACACTTGTAACCCGCAAATTGTTCGTAATCCATAATACCAGGAAAGGCACGTATGTGCAAATATGAATGGATGGTGAGCCTGTGAATACACGAGGTGCAGGTGCTGGTTGGCAGAGATGTAGTATCCCCACCCAGTGGAAGTCATTAATATTCCTATGTGGGCATAGCATATGCCTACACTTCCCAAACCTGAAGAACACATCTGCCGGATAATCTGTAAACCATCGGGGGAATACATAGAGACCTAAAATGTGCCGTGTACCCGCTTAGCATGGACGTCCATAGTTATGTATCAGAATGTAACAAAGTCCAACTAAACACTGCCAGAACTAGTGATATTAGGTGAACAGGTGGTGGAATACAGGTAATGACAGATGACAACATGTATGAGTCATAAGCAGCATGTCCCTCGACAAATGTGAATGAATATATATGCTCTGTGACTGTGAATGTGTCTGGTTAATAGAACCAATCATCTAAATGTGTCCCACATGGTGTTATGCATTGTCCCTGATACAGTGTTCATTCACACCCATTGGTATGTGAGTTCTGCTACTGACAGTGCATAATTTGCTGACCACCTTGGGTAGACGATAGCATAATAGAAGAGGTTCAACACCCATACGCCTGCAAGGGACACACCCGTCTGGGCAGTTGTGTCCTGCAAAATGACAGTTATGACACATGGCCTGTGAGTTCGGGAATGGAGGCTATAGAGTGTGTGTATTGGTGTCAGACATCAATTTGTTGTATCAGTAACAGCTACATGTAATAGGAAACAGTATTATCAATTATAATGCTACATGAATAACCTTAACGTATGCAAACTGTGGAAGTCGTCCGTTTACTACTGGCTGTGGGTATGTGTTGCCTTGACACATGTGATAGCTCTACATATAGGGTCTATAGGGCCAAAGTCTGAATGGCCAAAGTGGAACCTGCTCTGTAGAACTGTCAGATATACCAGGGCAGAACATACCTACAGCCATGCATAGTACAGAAATATACATATCGGAACAAATCAAAGCGTAGTCTAGCAGCAGTATAGTTGCTTATGCTACTACATATAACATATCGACATGTCAGGTATACAAGACCTGTAACAAGCAACCAGTACAGACACCTACAACATGAGAAGGTCCCCTAATCAGGACAGTTGCAATGACTAGAGTATTGTACATACCACTCAACTGTCCCTGAATGTCAGGTATGTCCTTGAGTTTGACTGAAAGTCTAACTGTCCTTCTTAATCCCTCCTAAAATTAGTGGCTGTTGAAGGAAAGGTGGTGAATTACACTTACTGACTAATGACAATAAGTAAGAGTTATAAACAACTGTTACTTCAGAATATGTGTATTAAGTCATATGCTCTGATTCTGTCAATGTGCCAAGTTAATAACACTACTTTTGTTAAAGTGTCCCTAATTTTCTTTGACCTGTCCCTGATTCTGCAGAAATGTGCCCCCGACTGGTGGAGAGTTCTGGTATTGTCACATGAGATGTGTGATGAGGGACTGTCCCATGCAAAGTGGGAAAGGTGTCACTCCTACAGTCTCCCGTCGTGCAATCTGAAAGGTGGTCAACGTGCAGTAGGTATGCGGTAGCATGACTCGGCAGACAGCTGCATTAACAAACTCAAGTCACATGTCAGCATTGCAGAGTATCGGTTCCCATGTATCAAGCAGATAGGAGCAGATCGTATGACGAACACGCATATAATATGATTACGTCACTGGACAGGCCGCCGAGTCCATACAGTCGAACGCCTACCATCGCAAAATGGTTACACATACCCGATACTGTAGTCATGTAGTCCGATGTAATACACATCACAAGGGATCGCACACACCCAGCGTGAGTGACAAATGTAAGCGGAAATGTCGGAGAGCGAGCGGCTGTAAGCGTGTTTGTCTACCAGTATGCCAGTAGTGCAATGTCAAAGAAATGTGGAGTCTAAACATGTATAAGGTGCTGTGACCAGAGGTCAGCAGTGCTTAACACTGTGCAAACCCATGCACAACAGCTCCCTCCTGCTAGACTGTGCCTTACCCGGTCTGTATCCAAAGGCGTCGGCCTATCCGCAAACAAAGAACCGCCCTATACATGTGATGGTATAAGTACCCTGCGCACATAGCTCATGTGAATTAACAGTAGACCATGGCATATGTACAGACAATAGACCACACACACACCATACAGCACAGACATCCAACAGTATAGCAATGTACTGGCAGATATGTCCAGACCACTGGTGTATGCATGGCTGGCCGTCCTGTGTTTCAGTGTGTGTGAGCATACCCAGTATGACTGTTATGCATGTTGTCGACCGACAATACCATCATACCATCATGTGTGTGAGCATGCAAAGTATGGTCAACTGTATTGTATGTGTCATATGTCCAGATAGTACTGTGTTGCTGACCCCTCCATTCTACACAGACAGGTGTCATGCTGTGTCTGCAGGGTAGCTAATGGTCATGCGACATTGACAGTTGCTACATGTCTGAATAGTGTGGGGGGACATGCAACCACAACCACAGTCCTACACAGCATGGTGGGTGGTGCACATGACTCTTACATGTGTAGGTGTGACGGGGGCACAACCAACAGTTGTACACATCTGCCGCTACTGTACTGGTATGCCGGGTACTCCATGTCAGTGTGTGGACCTACCTAAATTGCTGGTTGTAGGGATACCAGGGTACGTCAGTTCCCAGCTTTAATTACCAACACAGTGGTGTTGGACATCCTAGCTTACACAACCTACATCAAACTGCCTAGCCTGCTGTCATCTGTGTGTGTCTTAGGGGGTTGGGGTGATTCATTGGGCATATCCATAGGCCATCGTATATCAATCGTCTATATTGGTCCACATCTCTCCAGCTGCATGGAAAGTGTGTGGGCTGTATGGACACACATGATGGTCAGCCCATAATCTGCAGTGGGTTAGGACACCCTGTGTACTACAGGCTACCATTGTGACCCCCGTATGAGCTACAGAGGTCATGGTGCCACTATGGATGTATACTGTCTGCTGCCCTAACAGTTGGCCACCACAGTCACTTGTATGCTCACATTCATACCATAGCAATGGGTAACTACACATTCTAATACAATTGCCACTTGTTAGGACAATAGACATACCCTGGGTGTGTTCCAGACTTGAGGATGGTGCTGGAGTGCTGCCTATGTCGGATGCACACAGTGCACCACCTGTACATGGCCGAGCACAGGTACTGTCATATTTGGCATCTATTGTACTGTGTGCGGGTCAGAGAGAGGAAATCCGTGGGTACCTACTGTGTCAGTCCATATGCCTTGTGTTGCCTCTTTGCCAAGGGCAGGTCATACTGTGCACGGGCTTTCGCCGACTGTGCCCTACTCAGGTAGTTCCTTCACCGAGTCACACTGTGTCTGTACAGACCTTGGCAGTGGTGTTGGGCTGTGTGGCCCTGCCCCATGCTGTTCCTGCTGCAACTGTTACTGCAGGATAATATTGTGTAGCATAGCAAATACCATAACAACTTGTATGCATGTAGCTTGTGAATACTGCAGAGCTCCAACGGATGTGTCCGGATACCAGAACTGTGAACCGAGCATCCCAGACACATGCACAAGAATATGTCTTGCCTGTGTATCCACCTCAGTATGGTGTGAGTGTTCAGATGTGTGTGCATTGCTGATGGGTGTCATCAGCCACTACACCAGTGTTTACCCAGCATCCCCCACTAGGAGAATGTAAGGGATGTCCATATAGGCATTGGTGTGCTACAGCTGTGTCAGAAGCCATATATCAGACACATCATAGCTTCCAGGGCAGACAGCACACACATTCAATCTCATGCCCTGGCCATCACATATGGCCTAGCTGTTGGAGGATATGCCCCTGCAGTGACTGTAGGCCCTACCTCGCTCCCTGGGTGGTGCTAAGTATGCAGACTATAGCACCCAGTACCCCAGGGTAGTCATCCATGTGGTTGAACAGATGCATATTGCTGGTCCACTAATCACGTGTGTTGAGGACATGTATGTGCTCACTAGCATGTGTTGACATGGCATCTGTGAACTGGTGCAATACTCTGGATGCAGATGCCTGTGTGATACCCATGATATCCCCAGTTGTGCTGTATGAGGTACCTGTGGCTAGTACACCTAGGCCAACACATCCCATGGTATCCACTGTGATGCATTTCCCTCGGCCTGTTTGATGTATCAGGTGTGGCAGGCACAGGTCAACAAGATGCTGTAGGAGATCTCTGTCCACCCCATAGTGCTCCAACATCCCCAGCCCATGTAGCCCCTGGTAAGTCACCCTTGGTCTATAAAGTCTTATGTCACCCCAGTAAGGGTTGTTCGGCAGCATACACATCCTCACTGCCCCAGCCTCCTGCACATGTTGGTATATGTTGCCTGCTGCAGCCCATGTCATTTGGTTGGACTGTGTCGTGAAATGTCCCTGCAGGTATACACCGGTGGTGTAGAGTGTGGATGAACCCTGTGTGTATGCTGCTTGCTCGCATTTATGTACTGTTCATGTGTGGGCTGGCCATGTCATGTGCTGATTGTGCCGATCAACACCTGTTTGTGCAGCCTGAACACCCTGACTACCCCACCACTGCTGTCATCCCTCCCAATGTCACCAGGCAGGTATAGACACACCCCCTAGCTTAGGTGTGCTAAGGCAGGAGCACTCCCGAGGCACTGTTCTGCAATGTACGTACAGTATGCCTGACCCCCCTCCCATGCTGTCAACTATATTCGAGACCTGCACCCGGCTGACTACACACATACACTCCAGGGACCAGCAGCACACCCTGGTGATAAATGTGATACACCATAGTCAACCTCATCTGCATAGTATAGTCTTCTAAAGAATAGTTATATGACCCATACCGAACCTCCAAATTATTAACCACTGCTCAGTGTCGCTCAGATCCATACACAACTGGCAACAGATGCCTTACCATCACCATATTCGATGTCCCATGGTCTTCCCAGCAACAAAATAACCGGTGTCTACACGACTACAACCTGTGGCCTTGCACACTACAGACGATGTGCATTACCACTACGCCATGGCAGATATACATAGATCCCAGGTTATCATGTACAGATCATCCGGCACAAACATTCAATAATGCTGATGTCCCCAGACATATGTTCACATCTATGTCCACCTCTACATCTACATATATCATATATATTATTTGTATACATATATACATACATATATACATATATATATATATATATATATATATATATATATATATATATATATATATACACATATACATGTACACACATATGTAGATATGGCATTTATATTACAACAGCGGACCAGATGACAGCAATGCATTAGACAGGAATGAAAAGGAAACATGTGCCACCTGCATCATGTAGTGTTGTTACTATCAAGGCACGTGTGTTATTTTACATCACACGGGTCAGACTATATCAAGGGTAAGAGTAGGGCTGCTGACAGTTACTCACCAGACCTATTGGCGAATATATGTGTTGACAACCCAGTGTCTTGGCAGAATATGCGGGCTGTGGACACTATATAGGTCAGCAACAAAACAAACTGAACACATCCTGCAGCTAGCCACCCACAGATACCAACACATACAGTATAACTGCCAAACACACACACCTGCCATGCCTTGGAATCGAGCACCTACCTGTCTAGTCTACCACACTACAGCATTATGCAGTAACAGAATGCGCTATCGAGATTACTGGTACACAGCACTCCCAGAGGCATACTTCTAGGTGGATGACATCATCCGCAAAGGCAAAGACGCCAATAGGGAACGTATGTGGAGTGAGCCATCTAAAAGCATTACTCTGTCCCCAGGCAGCTGGAAACACACACACACTTGGCAGGGCTGGGAGTTGAACATACACCTAACTACCTTATCACACTACAGCATTACGCAGTTATAGAATGCGCTACCGAGATTTCTGGAACACAGCACTCCCAGAGGCATACTTCTAGGTGGATGACATCATTCGCAAAGGCAAAGAAGAATGGGGGATGTAAGAGCTAAAAGCACCATTACTCTGTCCCCAGGCAGCTGACAGCACACACAGACACACAGGCACACACTTGCAGGCTGGGAGTCCGAACATACACTAACTACCTTATCACACTACAGCATTACACAGTACAGGAACCAGCTACATCAGATTAAAAGGCAAAGACGCCGATAGGGAATGTATAGAGAGTGAGCCATCTAAAAGCATATTACTGTCTCAAGGTAGATGTAGAAAAACACACGGCAGTGGTGTGAGCGGGACAACTGCCCATCTTCAGAGCACTATTACAACACTACATAGATACGAGACGCGCCACAGACAGTACACCCTTCAAGACAGTCAACCAGTGTGTTCAGTGTAGTCATCCATCCTGACGTGGAAAATGGACATCTGTTGCCTGGATGACCACCATTGCTATACAGGATGTCAGTGGCCATGTCCATACACAGAGGCACATCACTGACACAAGGTGTCACTGGGCATGCTCACACACTTAGTATCACACATCCGTTTGGAATGTACTGTGTGTCCATCTACACAACGGCGTACTGGGCATGCTCACACACTTAGCAGTTGCAAAGGGCCGTCTTGCATGCACACAGATTCTAAACATGGAAGGGCACAGTTTGGAATGTACTGTGTGTCCATCTACACAATGGTGTACTGGGCATGCTCACACACTTAGCAGTAGCAAAGGGCTGTCATGCATGCACATGGATTCTAAACACGAAAGGGCATTACTATCCCCACGTACATGAAGGCCACTCACATGTACTGACCAGTACACACTCGAAAGCCATCACAGATGTCTCAGGTGTAGATCACAGAGGTAAACCCCACAGTCTACTATGTAGCCCTCAGACATCACCATGTCATTGGACCAGCAACACACAGCCATATATTACCACAGCACAGTGTGACTCATGACCAGTGGACTGTACATAGGTCTACTGCAACTGTGCAGACTACACATGTACTGACAGGGTTCCATCATGTGTTATGCAATGCAATGATACCACTGTACATGACCAGGTCGGCTCTACACATAACAGGGGCCCTGGGTCTTACACAGCTGTGACAGATGACTGTCACTGTACACCAAAGAACACACATGTTTGGATATGACATACATGTAATCACAGTGGATATGTGCATGGACCACACACACACACACACACACACACACACACACACACACACACACACACACACACTTACAACACATATGTACATAGAATAGCTTTTGCTGTCCTCCTTGCAGACAAGTGACTACAGCAATCACACGCATGCAAATGGAAGGTAGGTCCATGGCTGTTGAATGCTAATAGTACATGAGGTAGCAATGTTGACCAAGGACACATTCCCTCTGTACTAGTTACCCATGACACCCATCATATCATACAACAGTCCATGTGTAATGTATGTCATCACACATGTCCACCAATTGCAATGCATACAAACATGGCTATATGACAGGCACATAAGACCAACACACATGTACATGTAGTGGTGTGCATGCAGCTACCATGCATGTGCAGTAGCTGATGTATGTAATTCATCTGTGCCTAACTACAACATGCAGTTGCAATGCAGCCCCATCACTGACACCTGTATATGGTGAAATACTGACAGTCCGGTAGGATGTACATCAGGTATGGATGGATGTGTGCACATAAAGTGGTGATCCACCTTTGCAGATGGATGTTTGCCGGAGACAGCTCACAGGTGTGTCACACGCCATCCTACCATTACATGTGCAAACAGTACGCTATGTTACTGTTACTTGACGGTGAAGACATAAAACCTACACAGCGGTCGGGTGTTACTGACTGTAAGTTACTTGACACCTGTAACACTTACATCCTCCCATGTGCATATAGCAGCACAATTGCTGGAGGTAGCATTGGTACACATAATGCGGCCAATACTGCTGCATGTCTGTCAGACGTATCATCATATAGCAGGTGTATCATTCACAGTACTGCCATGTGTGTTTGCTTGTGTGACCATATATGCCACATATGGTGGGGAATACATCCCAATTGTTACACACCCCTGTACACTGTTGTAGAGATCTGTACATACTGCAGTGTGGAAAGCATGACATACGTAGGGGTGGTGTGTGTATCACACACATGTCAGCTATCCATATGTGAATGACATTTGTGGACTCCACAGTGTGTGTGTGTGTGTGTGTGTGTGTGTGTATGTATGTATGGCTGTCTGGTGCATGGAGTGAGGGTGTATGCTACCATACAGAACAGACAGGATCCCTAACCCTCATGGTGCTGCAGTCTACTACCCTGTTGATGCCATCGGTCTCATCCTTACTCGCTACCTGTACATGTTCATTCTCTGTGTCACGTCGTGTGGGTGCACAGTACTGTGAGAGTGATTACCACATAGGCACGGGTCCTCACCTCAACACTATGGAGTGTGTGTTATAGTGTTGTTGACCCCGTGAGTGTGGGCATATTCCTGTAATGTGAAAGGGTATTACTGCTACACAGTGAGGCCTCATGCTATCAAGTGGCCTCTAACGTTATCATCAGCCGGACCACTGTGTACACCCCCCACACCATGTCAACATACCTGTGATGTGACCGGGTATGGATGTCTCGTCTCTAGCCACTGTAGCCTATTAAACAGCCTACATGGACATCTGTGGTATGTTAGCCTTTCCAACAGTCCGGATGAGGCTACGTATAGCATGCTGATATTGCCATACGTGCCTGTGAGTACCCCACATTTACACATGGGAAACTGCAAACACTGCTACTTGTTGGCTCATGCAAGTAGACCATAAGGAGGGAACCAGGGCATCATTACCAACATGCTGTTACTGTTGTTACCAAGACACATACTGTGAACATATAACAATGCATGATAAATCTGTACTAAATGGTATGTCTGGTGCATGTCAACAGTACACAACTAATGTAATATACACTTCTCTCACTATTCTGTTCACCCTGTGCATCAGACCATTTGTGCATGTCCCTGCACCAATGGTGTGGATGACATGGATGCGGCACAGGCTTCATCATAGGGACAGGGTGATAATGTTTGCCAGGGGCATAGGCTGCACCAATGGATGACATCATGTGTGTGAGTAAGGGCCGATGATCTGATTGGACGTGTGGTCGTTATGCCTGTGGGTGTTGCAGTGCCCTACAGATGTTTTTGCCGTGTGCGTGTATGTGTGCACACAGTTCTGCCTTTTGTGAGGGCTACACATGGGTATTATTGACAGCTCCAGATTGTACAGACCAGGATGTACAGCTCACAGTGTACAGCCACGGCCACATGACCTGTGCCTGCCAGGGGTTGCACGGGCACTACCAGGCAGATGTACAGATTGGCTACTGTCCGATGACACATGTCCACTGGAATCGTGTCCCCACTGGGAACATCCAGGACCATGTCAATGTGGCCTGCTTTGTCCTGGTGTGGACAGCGCAGCAGCAGCTGCACTGCTACTGCTACCGGCACTATGGGAGCGGGCATGTGAGGTGGCATGCTCACGTTGACCTGCACTAGGTGGTGCAGCTGGCCTACGTCCACGTGGCCTATGCCTCACTCCTGCCAGATGTACCAGCACAGACAGCTCACACTTGCGGATTGCCATGCCACGGTCAAGGATTCCGACCATGTCACTCAATCTCCTGTCCAGAACATCAGCAATCTGCTGTTGAGCATTTGTCTATGCCTGGATGTTGTTGTTTAGAGTACAGATAGCAGCCCTCTGCAGCCTCTGCCCTTCTCTGTTCTGCCATTCAGCACATGCCTGTGCTGCCATTACAGTCTGGAACGTGCGTCTGGTGACACCAGCTGCTGCTCTCTGTCCTGCAGGTGCATGTCTGCCAAAGGTCCTCCTACGAGCAGCACTGGCCACATGCCTGTGTGGCACATCTGCAGTCATTACACTCACACCATGGTGTGGAGACACACCTTCTGTAGCCACCACATGTTCCTGTTCCACACTAACAGACGCTGACTGTCCTTTCTCTATGGCCACTGGTGATGCGGTATGTTTTGGCAGCAGAACTGTGTGCGGGGAAGAGGCAGACATAGCTGGGATGGCAAACATTGGCACAGATTCAGCCCCTGACAACCCTGCCTGTACCTCATGCATATGTTCATCACTGCTAGTATCTGTGGGGACACTAACATCAGATGGACCGCAGGAGGGTAACGCACCTACATCACCTGTGAATGCAAAGAAACACTCTAAATTACAATAGATAGAGACACACACACACACACACACACACACACACACACACACACACACACACACACACACACACACACACACACACACACCATGCATGTGATTTGACCGATGGCATGCAGCATGCATGTGATACAGCAGACGGCATGCAGCTCAGACATTAATAGTGTTAGTTAGCATACCTCCCTGGGTTGCACACAACAGCAAGCAAGTGTTATATCAGTAGCCATGCAGTTCACCCAATCATGGTAGTAAACATGCATCCCTGTCATACACCATGTGGACCAGAACAGGTTAACAGTACACATGGCTGAAGTGACCTTGACATGTAATCTGCTGACGTGTGCATTAACATGCATACATGTCTGACACAATGGTGTCCTGACACATGTACAGCATTGTAATGGGCATCACATTGCAGTGTTGTCTGTATGCCCTACAGATAGAATGCATGTTTAGCAAATGTGCATGAGAATGGAAGGGAAGGGTGAGCCATCTACAATGCTATTCAGTGTGAAGTACAGACACTGTGCCATTGCATGGCATCATGAGGCATCTATATTGCTATACAGTGCATAATATGCACACATGGCATAGCCATAAAAAATGCATACCCATGACATAACAGTGGATTGTGACCCACGATGCTGAGGTGTATACACACCAAACCATGCTGTGTCATGTGACAGGTCACTGGAAGGCCTACAGATGACACCCCTGCACAACTACTACAGAGTCTTAGCTGCCTGGTAACCATGTCCACACATGATAGACTTGTCAATTCACCATGTCCCACATGACATTGATGTACCACACACACGAGGTGTACAGCTAATGGTGATGTCCTACAGCAGCAAGGGAAATGTACAGTATTTGTGGCCTGATGTGGTGTCAATGTCTATGGAAGCTGTACAGGTGACTGCTGTCATGCTATGACACAGTCGTGATGTTCAACACGTCTTATATGGTAGACTTAAGTGACACCTCCACTAGCTGTGCACAGGCCTTTAGGATGTCCAGTGTACCACATCAACTGTATAATCAGTCAACTAAGGCTATAATTGGACCATGTGTGGACAGTGTGCAACAGGGTGTATACACATCACACCTACTGTGTGGCTACATATCTCTGGCCATCCCCCATGGCCATGTGTGAACATGTGTTGGCCAAATGTTTGTTATGGCCATCTATCTCACATGTCTGTGTTGTCCCATATGACATTCACCCATAGATGTCAGGTATGTCATCATCCACAGGGCTATGCAGACAACGGGTTGTATGTTTGGTATGTGGGGTATGTGTTATGGGATAGTGCGACAATATTGCAGCCAGAACACTACGTGTCTGGGACATGTCAGATGGCACATTACAATATGTGCATCCATTGCAGGGGCATATAACAAAATGGTGACTCCTGTGGGCTGCCCATATCCCAGCTCACTGTGTGGTACTGTTTGCGTACCACACATGTGTTGTTCCAATGTATAGTACATATGCCTAGATTGTATATATTGCACATGGGTAGCCAGTGTGAATGATGGGAGATGCGACCTGTATATCGTGACTGGACCAAACATCAAGTGTACAAGTGTTAACTGGCCACATGGTGAATAGATCTATGCTTTAACATGCCTGATACTGATGACAGTCTCATCTGCAACGGACTGATGTCTGTGCAGCACACCAGAGGTACCTGTATAGGGGTGACACAGCAGTTTGAACATTATCCATGACTGTATGACAGCCACAGGATGCACTGTGCATGTTAACACATTCGCCTGTACAATAGCATATAGTATGCACATGTGTGCATACACAGGGTAGCATACTATAGTATGCAGCATGTGTGTAAACATACCTTGCATATGATGTTACATTACATAATGTACAGTGACACATGCAACTAAATGGGATATAATAGTCATATGTGCAGTACTGACTTACCAGGCAACTCCAGGCTCATTGGTTGGGAGACACCCACCTACACGATGGCAGCTAGTGTTTGTGGATGCTGTTCTGAGGGTGTCCCCAGACTGGCCAGTAGCTCCTTTGTGGGTGTGAGTGGGGGCTGGGTTGGTGGCCCACCACCTGTTCCACCTTGTTCCCTGGTGATTGCAGTGGCACGCTGTTTCGCATGTCGTATCAAGTATGTGCAGTGTCTGCACACCTGCTGGTAGGTGCGGTTATGGCCACCCACATCATTAACCCTCCTGCAAAGGTCCTGCCACAGGTCATCACGCTGTTGGGCATGCTGTGGCACATGGCTGAACAACACCTCGTAGTTCTCATGGAGGTACGGGATGAGGACATCATCCTTCTGGTGGCTGTATGCTGGCAGGCGTGAATGAGGTATTATCTGTAAGACAATGATGGTGACAGGTCACAGTATCACAGAGATGTACAGAGATACTGCTGCACATACATTTGTATTAAATCCAGTAGATCTGCACAGTTATCTTTGCAAATCATCATGACACTAACACTGACACGACTGACATGTTTGTGTCACACACATGTAACACCCGTTATGCATTGGATATCTTCACCATATATGTGTGTCACCTCATTACATTATTCATACTCCATGTGAATGCTGTCTTGACGTGGGCATGTCTGTTTGCCTGCACTAGTGTCCTTACCTATCAGCACATGCCTGGATGTGCCCACAGTAATGCTGTTGACCTTGATGCTGTGTATATTTCACATATCAATACATACACTGCCTTAATGGACTTGAGCAGTGAGAATGCACACATACGGATGGAAACCTTTACATGCATGTATTTTGCCATATACATCTACACGGCACTGTACAGAAGTTCAACATCCTGCCACGGATCGCCTGTATTGCACATGTGATAGGCATGGGACAATGGCTACCCAGACGTCATTCACAGGGATGGTTATCAACTATAGCATGTATAGGCAAGGTTTCCTAGCTGTATCCGACAGCCATTTTGCCACCGTGAGGTGCATTAGTGCCACATTACTGATCCAGACAGTTGATAACACATCTACCATGCGGTCATCACACCATGTATGACAGAGATGACATGTGCAGCTTTGATGGACAGGGTTGCATGGTATGGCAGGAGTATGTCACATGTATGGCACAGGGATCTGTCCTGCATGTGGTGATCCTAGTAGTAGGACGGTGGCTGTCCATGACGCATGTCTTTCAGATCAGGATATGTACATGTAGCATGTCCAACATCATAGTGTAGCACATGTCTTTATGCAAGGTAGCCAGCATGCTGCATAGTGGAGGTGAGGATTGTGAAGGCTGGTATCGCCATCCATGCATGGCCGGTACCCCTTAAAGGTGATATGTGATCCAATATTGGTCACCCGAGTGCTGAGTATGCCTGTCCAATGATCTCCATGCTCATTGATGGCACCCTGTCATGACATGGGTGCCTCGTATGACTTCCTCATAGGCCTGGAGACGTCACCAACTCAGGGAGGTGAACTGCACAGCACCATCCCTTACACAGTGTCCATAATATTGACCGCAGCCTAGGTGGTAGTTAATGGGTACAGGGATATTCACCTGGTGGTGACAATGCTAATATCATCTGTCAGATTGTGCACATATGTCACACATCTCACCCACAAAGCCAGTTCTGTATGTTGTCCACAACACAGCTATTGCTCATAGGTCATGGCCATTCACATCCTTACATACACAGATGCCTCTCATTTGTCTGTGTGGTATTGGCCACAATGAGGGGGGAGTACAACACATTAAACCTGTTTTACTGTAGCTGCCACTGGTGTGATATGCACATGTCACTCTGACACCTTTTGTAGTGTTGATTCTGTCAACAGGCCACTGGTAGAACACTCCTGTGACATACGAAGGTACATGTAGTCAAACATCCGTACTGTCATCTACATCTGTACTGCTAACATCTACGTTGATAAGGGTTCATGGACTTGCAGACCATACTCAGCAGGGTAATAGTGCAGTGCCTCCAATTATGACTGTCGTCACCACTTGTGGGTTGATATTATCCAACACCCTATCTGTATTCCATTTTCATGCTCAGCACTTGTTCAGAACTTGTGAGCACTTCATGAGCTACTAATTAATATAGCACCCAGTCCAAACCATTTGTCACAAGTACACTGTCTGTCCTTACATTTCCAGCTTGCTTACAGTACAACAGCTGTTGTACACACATAACTCACATATCTTGTGAGACATGATTGAATATACAGGCATGTCCCACTGTCATGTACCAGTGCTATTGCCTGTCTATATGATGAATATGGCATACATGTGGCAATAGAGCAATTGTCTCATGGACACAGTCAATGCTCACCTCCCAACATATGACACTATAGCCTGTGGGAGATGCACATATGTAGCCATTCTGGGTGTAATGCTCTCACCAACCCAGACTGAACCTGACAGTCATGTGGGGACGTGTAACATTTGCAACACACCCCACTCATCACATAGTCTCATAAGATCTCCACCACCACAGGCCACACATAGTATGAGTACAACTTTTGCAGAACCTCTCCATACTCTGTGTAGTCACCAAAGGCAGCCCCCATCAACAAACACAACAACAATAACTTATAGCCCACAGGCTCATGTGTGCCCATCACATGCAGCCAATAGGGTGTTATAACATAAACAACACACCAGTCATAGGTGCCTCTGTCAGCGGTCACACTTATGTTCCACTCAGCAGGCTACACAAGGTGATAGTCACTTACATATAGCTGTTGGGTAACTGGTTCTGCAACCTAACCTATGCACTCATGCCACACCTCACCAGGTACAATTTGACTGTCATTCTCCATGTTAGTGTGACTGCCCTGAGATGCAACTTCACAGACTAATGTGCAGGGACATGCAATAGCTCACTGGTCTTGTAGCCCTGAAGGTATTGGCCAAGCCCTGGCGAGCATTATGCATTCATCCAGACTTGATACCACTGTACAATGACTGACTGTTTCACTTCAACAGTTGCCTATGCTTCTGCTGTCATTCCACAGGCATCCAGTATCTGTCCACTTTGACTGACATGGTCAACAAAACACGATGCTTTGGCACAGATGACCTGCACCTGTCAGCCCTGGGAGTACAAATAACATGTAAGGCTCTTGCTGCTCCTATACTGCCTGTCTTGCACAGTTTCCAATAACATTCACTACCAGAACGGCAACAGGCAAGCAAAACATGGGGTCATGTGACTCGATGCTTGACATCTTCATCTCTGACGCATGCAGGCAAGGCACTCCTTATAATGGACCACTTCAATATCTCTGCAGTGACTGGGACCTGCCTCTAGGTTATACACAGACCACACCTTTCAGTCATGTATACGTAGACCACACCTTTCAGTCATGTAACCTGGACCGGAACACCCACGGCTTTGGTGTTCCCATATTCCACTATGTTGTACACACCTCCTGGCTAATTCCTTAGCACAATGCATCAGAGGTGATCCACGTGCAACTAACTGTGGCCAGAACTGCTATACACATTGAAACATGCTACGGATTCAACAACATACCCCACGGTTACCAACCCTCATTTCTTGGTGTACTGGACAGTAGGGTTCAGACAGGTACTACTGATGTGAGACTGACACTACCCCACACTTAACTGGGATAGCCACTCATGTACCGACACATTAGGCCAACGCTGTCCGGGATTCATAACCACCACTCGGCTGGATCAAAGCATACACACTACCTCCAAGACCAACAATATCCTAGATGTGGATACTACCAACATGTGACTGGTGGTCCACACCTGGGGTTATCCCCTCGTTGGTGGTTTCCGAACATATGCTAATCACCCTTGTTATCCACATCCCGGCAGCACACCCTTCACGGCATACACAGTACAAGATTACTACAACGCCTACTACAGACGTCTTATGACAGCAGTAGTAAATGTCATGACACCCGTGCAGATGGACAATGCACATACAAATGCTGAAACATACCCCAGTGCACTTCATTAGCACTTACACAGCTGCATGGATCATGCTATTCCAAACAGAGCCATGATGGTACCTACCAGATAACAGACGCCACTCTGGGGGTCCAGTTCCATAGACATAATGTACAACAAAAGGTGGAGGCTGTTGCAAAGTGGAGTACAATCCCATGGGTGGGGTAGCTCACTGGTCAGCCGCAGTAGGGCTATGGGATCCCTTATCACATACTCCGAACCTAGCTACATAAACATTACTGCGACACATTCCAGGGTGCACCACAAGGCATTATGGAGGTATGTCAGTAGTCAATGGCAATACCCACATCTGCTCTGATATACGACAGTTACTCAGGAACATTACAAAACCAAGTGATGTTGGCAACATCCTGGCAGATGGGTTCAATGCTAACATTACACCCTCTCACTCCCTACAGGGCCACAATCCATGCAGGAACATTGCGGTGTCCCTGCGGTCACAACTACACAGTACTAACCTGCACTCTCTAAGGCCTGGAACACTGACTCCATGTGATCGTCCAACAACCCAGGCTGTGATTTACACAAACCTCTGAATGACATGTCTCCCCAATTGGCCACCAGATTCAGTAATAGCCTTGTATCAGACATTGTGGCCCCTGAATGGCACACAGCAACAGTTATCACACTCCACACAGGTGGTGCCACAATGAACCAGAGGGACTATTGCCCTATATGCCTGACTGGACTGTTCTGCAAGGCTATGGGGCACATCATCATGGAAGTCATTCACAGAGACATTGGTGGGCTCTAGTCCTTTGATGCCACCCAGGATGGACTTGTTAGGGCCAGAGCATGGCTCCTACACCTGGTGGACTCCTTTTATAGAGTTACCAGGGTAGTTGATGACAGTAAGGGGGTCCACACAGCCTACATTGTCTTCTCATTGGCTTTCAGCACCGTTCTCCATTCTGGTATTGACAACATACACATACACCTGCACATCAACCCCTATGTCTCAGGATGTTATGCAAAGTGGCTCACGGACAGGACCCACACAATGAGGGTAGCATACCATAGTAGCTACTGTATTTCAGTTACACTTGGCGTACCACAGTCCTCAGTCATAGGGCCCTTCATGTTCGGTATATGCTTCCCTGAGGTACAGGCTAGCACAGAGGGACTTTTCCTGACTAGCTTTCCAGACAACTGCATACAAAGCGCCATGATTGATCCATCAGCTGATATTGACTCCCTCCATAAGGGTTTCACTGTGATGGATACCTGATATCAATATCATGGCCTCAAGCTGCATGACACAAGGTGCATGAACATCCCCTTTGCATTACACCAATCACCCACTAACTATCACATAGATGGTAGTCCCCTACATGCATGTCACATTGTACGTCATTGTAGTACACACATATGTAGCACCCACTCCTTTGATAACCATATTGCCAATGTGGTGTGGATATCCTTCTACGTGGCCACCCTTATCTGTACTGGGTTTGTAGCTGGAACATAGACACCCATTGTATCTCTGAACTCCTGACGTATACACACATTCAAGGGTACAACACCCTGTTTAGGGTGTACCTTACAGAATAGCTATGGCTTTACATACCACAACATTAACATGCCATGAGGATTATTGAGCTCCGAAGGTTGACATATGCGGCACGACTGTACACATTTGCATACTGCATACTCAGGGGTGACATACAGGGCCCATGTCCACAACAATATTCATGGATATACTCCACATAAGCGACATAAGCAAAAGCCACTGAGAGCAACATGCTCATGGATATGTGCACATAAGCAATGATGAGTGGGATGTGCTTGAGGGTTACATTCCCAAACCAGACACTCACCATGCTTTGGAACATGATTCCTATGTACATCACGCAGGGACACTCAGTAGCACTGTTCATGTGATACCTCACTTGGTGGATGGGAGACACACATGTATGCCAGGGATCACTGCAGTGGCTGTACTGTGCAGAGGTGCAGGTAACACATGGCTCTGCTGTTCACAGACAGGACACTACCCTAGAGAGGTGCCGCTGGTGTAAACACTGTAGTTGGGCTTACACATAGACTTGCCAGACAGCATAGTACCCCACTATGAACCTGTGAAGCTATTACATGTCCTTTGTGCATGGTTAATTGAGTAGCTCTTCCATTTCGATTAGCTATCATGCTGTTACAGTGTCCTGTGACTACAAGCCATATGTATCCTGTTATTGTATATTGTACATGCCAATAGACGATACCTTTGGTATGCATGATATGACTGTTATGCTGTGTAGAATATCTGACATATCTACCTGCAATACTGTACATTACACATATTTTACATATTATCCCATAATGCAAAGCATACTTGCACAGCAGGACCACCTTAGGCATGTCATTGTTGTTATATGCCCATACATATGCCTACTGTGACAGTATATCAACATATACTATCCCCTGCTATGGCACGTACTTGTTGGACATACCCTACCACTGACGTTGGGTGGCATGGAATTGTTCTGTTTAAAGCCCTCATGTAGCATCCCTTGTGGTGTCTGTGATGTTTACCTTGTGGCCCACTGCAGGACACATAATTTCTACAAGCGTTACTATGCTCAACAAGACATCACTACATAATACTTTTTCCCACTTTATGCATTGTGGACACTTTTAATTAAATACAAAACAGGCTATACATACACTAACATACTGAGTGTTCTACATACCTTGTTAGTGTTCCGAACTTTCGTAACTATCTCTCTTACACTGTTTAAACAGTTCTATGGTATGAGCATATGGTTTGAATGTCTGGCAAGTCATCCTTATATACGTTGATACCTGTAACATGTGGTTTCCTGCCGCCAATTGGTGTTCCTGAATAAATTATTACATGCACATTAGCTGTGCAGCTACTCCATTCGCCAATTACGTGGCAACAGTGGAGTATAATTGAATTCTCCACTTGGGCGTTGCCCATTTGCCCTACCTTTGGGGAGATGGCCTGTATGTGTTTTGTTGTGTGTAATTGCAACTGCTATGTGTAGAGACACGGATATTTTGGATTCATGTCCCCATGGATTGTGTGTGACGGCTAGAGTATGTGGTTCTACATGTGAGTGTACCGGTCATCTCAACCGTCTGATAAGGGACTATTGCAAACAAAACCTGTAACATTGCCGTCTGTTCCATTATACAACAGCTATGATTTCACATGGTGCCTTTAGAAATGTGTCTCTCACAAGGTATGTTAACGCTTCTGCAGATGTAATTGAGTGAGTGGATGTTTGTGCTATTACAGTCTGTATTGCTATAGTTTTGTGTGTGGGGGATGTAGGTGGGTGTAAGTAGCATATACAGGTTTGTGGGGCTTGCATTTCTACATATTCCATATATGTGTGTGGGCTCCTTCCCTAATTAAAGACCTATCAGTTAGTAGATTTTTGTTACGGGCATATATTTTGGGCCATTGTTAATTGGTTTCTATATAGTATGCAGGTGAGGTTGATACTTCCATACATCTGGAAATACAGTGATATGTAAAGGAATGTTACTAAATGACAGCTGTTCCATGTATTTCTGTCCCAGATATTTGCACTCATTGCAGTTGTGTTGGTAACTGAACCTCTTTGGCATGGGTTGCCACCTTTTCAAATGGCCATAGTGGGACATTTGCGGGACAGACATCAGTGTATACAGGCTGACACATACCCATGGTCAGTACACAGGATAGCACATACTTTTATCCTGAATACATACTTATTCTTGTAAGACTTTGGCTACTTATCATATTTCATGTATCATTTACGTTTCTTACATACAGGCTTAACTATTTAATGCAACTATTACATAATATATGGGACATAATTATGTCCTACAATCTCGGACATTTGCCCTTTTTAATGTTTTATGTCAGGACACAATTGCCCAGGGAGGGGCTGTCCCTCCTAATGTGGGACAGGTGGTAACCGTATGCCTACGGCTATCTATAACTACACCTGCCATAATGATCTACCTCCAAGTTAGCACTAACAGACACATGATGCAGACACACACACACACACACACACACATTACAGTCACACAGAAATGCACACGGCACCTTCAACACACACATACACAGAATACGGCAATCACAAACACAGTTGAACACAGTACCTACGTGGACCGCAACACTGGCAGCGGTAACTAAATGTCCCTTCATATCGTGATAATATTACTCACGGTTCTAGTGTTCTGGTACTGTGTTCTTTCGATCTTTCAGCCTCGTGGTTACTCGTGTCAGTATGTGACACATTCCATAGTTGGCAGTATCCTATTTATTTGTACCTCCATGGCTGTGTGTACATGTCGTTGACCTATCTATATATTTGCAGATATCGGTGACTCCGTATATATCAACATATATCTCTCTATCACCCTTTCTATCTGTATTTTATTTATATAAATATATATATATATATATATATATATATATATATATATATATATATATGTGTGTGTGTGTGTGTGTGTGTGTGTATATATATATATATATATATATATATATATATATGTGTGTGTGTATATATATATATATATATATATATATATATATATATATATAGATGTATATAGATATATATATATATATATATATATATATATCTGACAGAGAGAGTGACAGGCAGAATACACCTTTTATTGTGTACTTGTCAGTGTATACTGTTTCCTGGACTCCGCACGTTTGTGTTTGAACCTGTCACATTACACACCTGCTGTAGGTACATCTTGGCTACCATAGTGTTAGGTGATTGTGTACATGATTATGTGTTCTACTCCTGGCAGTGGTCGTTTTACCCTTCAGAGCAGGCACTATTAGTACAGGGGTGAATAATGCTGGTTTCACCTGTTCTGGATATCATTGACCGTGATCTGCGCGATATTCAGAGAAGCTTAGCCCTGTTTTGCGCATATCCGTATAGTCATATTTAAATGACGCTTACCAGCACTGGGCAATGCATATTCCCGCTAACGTGTGCTAAACATGATCTGCTGACCTGCATCCAACATGCATTATTCGTGCCTTCGGGATTACGTTACATCCCTTGCAGGACATGGGACCGGGAACATGCATGACGGTCACTGCATTTACCACTTGGGCATCCAGGATTTGTACACGTGTTATGGCATTTTGTATGTGGACTATACTACGGCTGTTACTCCATACTGCAATCACATCGGTAACTCAGTTAGTTTACATATGGATGAGTCCTATTAATGGTATGTCCATGTGATGTGTAATGGATGTGCTCCAGCATTATATCACAGTGAGCCACACACTATAATGTGCTACACCTTCAGACGATCATAGGTGGAGCATGCTGGGGTGACAGATACCTGTCATGGGTACACCTCATGCCTTGACACGACATCCATGATTACATTATGTGGAGCCCCTCATTAACGCACCAGGGAATCCATGCAGAGTGTGTGGGGAACAGTGATTACACACATGGGATCCCACAATTGCCTCTGCTCCACTGAGCGACAGTTGGTTACTCAATGTTGTGGCAACAGCAGACACTGTATGCCTCAATTGATGTATGGCCTCTGACAATCGGGTGTGTACCTACCGATGTACCTGGGAACCTATACACACAGTACCAACCTATGCTGATAGGTGTTGACATTCCTTGTTCCAATAGCTGTTGTGTGTACAATGGTTGAGGGCTGCCTATGTAGGATTCACACAGTAGCCCACCTATACATTACAATTTACAGGTGGTCATGTGTGTGTGTGTGTGCCATCCATTTTACTGTGTGTGCAGGTGGAGAGGTGTGTCAGTCTGTAGGGGCCTACACTGCCAGAGTATGTGCTATACCTTCCCTCTTTGCCAAGGCATAGGCATATTGGGCATGCCTCCGTCTGCCTACTGGGGATGGCACAGGGTGTTCGTGGTCTGAATCCTTCTGTGCCTGTGATGGCCTTGGCAATTGCGGTGGGCTATGAGGGCCTTCACCATTTTGTCCCTGCTGCAGCTGTTTCCGCAGGAACATATTATGTAGCATGGCACATACTATGAAGATGTGGGCACATGTGCCTGGAGAGTACTGCAAGGCTCCACCAGATATGTCCAAGCAACGGAACCATGATTTCAGCATCCCGAACACACGCTCTATGATGATTCTGGTTTGTGCGTGTGCCTCATTATGGCTTTCTTGCATGGGTGTGTATGCATTTCTGATGGGAGTCATCATCCACGGCTTCAGTGCATAGCCAGCATCCCCCACAAGGTGGCCATGTGGGATGTCCCCCCTGACAAATACCTGATACAGCTGTGAGACATGCCAGACATGGGAGTCATGGTAGCTTCCAGGGCTGCCAGCACACACATCCATGATAATGCCCTGGGCATTGCACATGACCTGGCAGTTGATGGAGTGGAATCCCTTGCGGTTTATGTAGCACCTGCCATGCTCACTGGGTGGTGACTTGATATGTATGTGCATGCAGTCTATCGCACCCAGTACCTCCGGGTAGTGTGCCACATGGTGGAAGTGACGCATATTGCTGGCCAACTCCTCCTGCATTTGGGGGAAGTATATATGCTCATTGGCATGTGGTAACATGGCATCCAGGAACTGGTGTAGTACCCTGGATGCTGATGCCTGTGAGATCCCCATTATATCTCCAGTTGGCCTTTGAAAGATACCTGTGGCTAGTATTCGCAAGCTTACACATACCTTCGTGTCCACTGGGATGGGTTCCCCTCTGTTTCTGGATCTCAGGTGTGGCTGGCTCAACTATTTGCTGTTGGATGTCCCTGTCCACCCTTTAGTGCTCTACTATCTCCAGATCATGTAGCCCCTGGTAGGTTACCCTTGGTCTGAATACTCTTCTCCTCCTCCAGGGCCTGCGGTGGTTGTCAGCATCATCCTCCACAACACCGTCAGTCTCAACACATGGTGATGAATCACAGCTATGGCAGCTCCCAACATGTACATTTTAAAAGTTCCCCGTATGTTTACACCTATGGGGCAGTGTTTGGGAATACACAGGTGTGTGTGGGGTGCTTTCACACTTTATACTATTGTGCTGTGAACACCGATGATGTCATAGGGTGTGTATGTACGATCGTAGCTACAGGGTGTCTTATGTGGTTTATGACAGGAACTACTATTGTGGTGCTTTTGGTGTTGAATTACATTTGGCTGCCGTGGATTACCTCTTGCCCTTCCCTTTACATTTCTTCGTGTTTCACCTACCATTTTCTGGCATGCATCCAGCAGCCTGCTTTCATTTATACTTTCCTAGACCTGGCTTATCTTGCGTAATGTGTTATATTACCAGTCTACTGCAGGTTTGCTTTGCTCTGCTATGACAGTTCTCCTTTCTTTGCAATCCGACACCTCCCCTATCCTGTTTTGCAGGTTTCTGCGAGCAGATTTGTCAGCTGCCGTTGATTGCCCGCTGTGAGTTAATAGGTGTTAATTGCTCAGTTGTACTCCAATTACCCTACTGTGGGATTTCCTTATTTTCTTCCCCTGACCTTCCTATTTCTGCTATGGTGCATGGCGCGTGCATCCGCTTACCGGGGTTTCGGGCACGTTTTCATCCCCATACACATGCGCTTTCGGGCACTATATGTGCTCTCAGCTAAACGATGCTATACCTACCTCCCCACCCCTGTCCTGCAGCCTTGCTTAGCAATGGCCAGGCCAGATTTGCATTGCTCCAATGTGCTTACAGCTACGGTGGCACACCCCACTGCTGATGTCATGTATACCTCTGAGCCAGTCCTCGGTCTTGTAGTGCTGCGCCGTATGGTACATCCTTAATCTGGCGGGACGTTTGAGATTCAGTATTACCTGCCTCATTTGCATGGCATTGACTACTAATTCATAGTTACCATGCTGAACACTGTCACAGACCCTTAGCAATCCTTGCAGCTTGGTTGTGGTGTACCATGCATACCATTGAGTATTATGGTGAAATCCTGATTTGTATTACATTGCGATTTTGACATTTGTATATATTTTCTTTGTGCTCCCGTTTGTGCACACATGCCCTGCGGTTGTACTTTGCGTTACTGTGGACATGACATTAAATGTTGTTTTTTAGGTGTTCTGCATCTTTTCTTATGTCATTGGCTGTATATTTAGCCATTGGCATATGTTAACTTTGTAATACATGAGTCTGGTCCATTTTCATAGCTCCGATGTTCTGTTTGGAAAAATGTAAACTGTGTTTTTTGGTTTACATTTCTGTGGGCTTACGCTACGCCTGCACCACTTCATGTATCGCTATGTACCTTCATTTGCATGGTGCGGCACTGCACATGGGGAGATTAGCATACCTAAGCCAAGGGCTGCACAGATCTGGCTTACGC